>NW_028142157.1:0-156053 GCF_055691185.1 Crinia signifera | reverse complement strand
TAAAGGGGCGGGGCCTAACGAATTTAAACCCCCAATGCTATTCAATGGGTTTAGGGGCTTCTAGGCAAAATGGGCGTCGACAAAAGTATCTCAACCCTCAGCCATGTCATGGCCTATACTATGAATGGCATTCTGGGCTTCTGGACCCAAAGGGGCGGGGCCTAACGAATTGAAACCCCCAATGCTATTTCAATGGGTTTAGGGGCTTCTAGGCAAAAGGGGCGTGGCCAAAAGTATCTCAACCCTCAGCCATGTCATGGCCTATACTATGAATGGTATTCTGGGCTTCTGGACCCAAAGGGGCGGGGCCTAACGAATTTAAACCCCCCAATGCTATTTCAATGGGTTTAGGGGCTTCTAGGCAATAGGGGCGTGGCCAAAAGTATCTCAACCCTCAGCCATGTCATGGCCTATACTATGAAAGGTATTCTGGGCTTCTGGACCCAAAGGGGCGGGGCCTAACGAATTTAAACCCCCAATGCTATTTCAATAGGTTTAGGGGCTTCTAGGCAAAAGGGGCGTGGCCAAAAGTATCTCAACCCTCAGCCATGTCATGGCCTATACTCTGAATGGTATTCTGGGCTTCTAAACCCAAAGGGGCGGGGCCTAACGAATTTAAACCCCTAATGCTATTTCAATGGGTTTAGGGGCTTCTATGCAAAAGGGGCGTGGCAAAAAGTATATCAACCCTTAGCCATGTCATGGCCTATACTATGAATGGTATTCTGGGTTTCTGGACCCAAAGGGGCGGGGCCTAACGAATTTAAACCCCCAATGCTATTTCAATGGGTTTAGGGGCTTCTAGGCAAAAGGTGCATGGTCAAAAGTGTCTCAACCCTCAGCCATGTCATGGCCTATACTCTGAATGGTATTCTGGGCTTCTAAACCCAAAGGGGCGGGGCCTAACGAATTTAAACCCCCAATTCTATTTCAATGGGTTTAGGGGCTTCTAGGCAAAAGGGGCGTGGCCAAAAGTATCTCAACCCTCAGCCATGTCATGGCCTATACTCTGAATGGTATTCTGGGCTTCTGGACCCAAATGGGCGGGGCCTAACGAATTTAAACCCCCAATGCTATTTCAATGGGTTTAGGGGCTTCTAGGCAAGAGGGGCGTGGCCAAAAGTATCTCAACCCTCAGCCATGTCATGGCCTATACTATGAATGGTATTCTAAGCTTCTGGACCCAAAGGGGCGGGGCCTAACGAATTTAAACCATCAATGCTATTTCAATGGGTTTAGGGGCTTCTAGGCAAAAGGGGCGTGGCCAAAAGTATATCAACCCTCAGCCATGTCATGGCCTATACTATGAATGGTATTCTGGGCTTCTGGACCCAAAGGGGTGGGGCCTAACGAATTTAAACCCCCCAATGCTATTTCAATGGGTTTAGGGGCTTCTAGGCAAAAGGGGCGTGGCCAAAAGTATCTCAACCCTCATCCATGTCATGGCCAATACTATGAATGGTATTCTTGGCTTCTGGACCCAAAGGGGCGGGGCCTAACGAATTTAAACCCCCAATGCTATTTCAATGGGTTTAGGGGCTTCTAGGCAAAATGGGCGTGGCCAAAAGTATCTCAACCCTCAGCCATGTCATGGCCTATACTATGAATGGCATTCTGGGCTTCTGGACCCAAAGGGGCGGGGCCTAACGAATTTAAACCCCCAATGCTATTTCAATGGGTTTAGGGGCTTCTAGGCAAAAGAGGCGTGGCCAAAAGTATCTCAACCCTCAGCCATGTCATGGCCTATACTATGAATGGTATTCTGGGCTTCTGGACCCAAAGGGGCGGGGCCTAACGAATTTAAACCCCCAATGCTATTTCAATGGGTTTAGGGGCTTCTAGGCAAAAGGGGCGTGGCCAAAAGTATCTCAACCCTCAGCCATGTCATGGCCTATACTATGAATGGTATTCTGGGCTTATGGACCCAAAGGGGCGGGGCCTAACGAATTTAAACCCCCAATGCTATTTCAATGGGTTTAGGGGCTTCTAGGCAAAAGGGGTGTGGCCAAAAGTATCTCAACCCTCAGCCATGTCATAGCCTATACTATGAATGGTATTCTGGGCTTCTGGACCCAAAGGGGCGGGCCTAACGAATTTAAACCCCCAATGCTATTTCAATGGGTTTAGGGGCTTCTAGGAAAAAGGGGCGTGGCCAAAAGTATGTCAACCTCAGCCATGTCATGGCCTATACTCTGAATGGTATTCTATGCTTCTAAACCCAAAGGGGCGGGGCCTAACGAATTTAAACCCCCAATGCTATTTCAATGGGTTTAGGGGCTTCTAGGCAAAAGGGGCGTGACCCAAAGTATCTCAACCCTCAGCCATGTCATGGCCTATACTATGAATGGCATTCTGGGCTTCTGGACCCAAAGGGGCGGGGCCTAACGAATTTAAACCCCCCATGCTATTTCAATGGGTTTAGGGGCTTCTAGGCAAAAGGGGCGTGGCCAAAAGTATCTCAACCCTCAGCCATGTCATGGCCTATACTATGAATGGTATTCTGGGCTTCTGGACCCAAAGGGGCGGGGCCTAACGAATTTAATCCCCCAATGCTATTTCAATGGGTTTAGGGGCTTCTAGGCAAAAGGGGCGTGGCCAAAAGTATCTCAACCCTCAGCCATGTCATGGCCTATCTTATGAATGGTATTCTGGGCTTATGGACCCAAAGGGGCGGGGCCTAACGAATTTAAACCCCCAATGCTATTTCAATGGGTTTAGGGGCTTCTAGGCAAAAGGGGCGTGGCCAAAAGTATCTCAACCCTCAGCCATGTCATGGCCTATACTATGAATGGTATTCTGGGCTTCTGGACCCAAAGGGGCGGGGCCTAACGAATTTAAACCCCCAATGCTATTTCAATGGGTTTAGGGGCTTCTAGAAAAAGGGGCGTGGCCAAAAGTATGTCAACCCTCAGCCATGTCATGGCCTATACTCTGAATGGTATTCTGGGCTTCTGGACCCAAAGGGGCGGGGCCTAACGAATTTAAACCCGCAATGCTATTTCAATGGGTTTAGGGGCTTCTAGGCAAAAGGGGCGTGGCCAAAAGTATATCGACCCTCAGCCATGTCATGGCCTATACTATGAATGGCATTCTGCGCTTCTGGACCCAAAGGGGCGGGGCCTAACGAATTTAAACCATCAATGCTATTTCAATGGGTTTAGGGGCTTCTAGGCAAAAGGGGCGTGGCCAAAAGTATCTCAACCCTCAGCCATGTCATGGCCTATACTATGAATGGTATTCTGGGCTTCTGGACCCAAAGGGGCGGGGCCTAACGAATTTAAACCCGCAATGCTATTTCAATGGGTTTAGGGGCTTCTAGGCAAAAGGGGCGTGGCCAAAAGTATATCGACCCTCAGCCATGTCATGGCCTATACTATGAATGGCATTCTGCGCTTCTGGACCCAAAGGGGCGGGGCCTAACGAATTTAAACCCCCCAATGCTATTTCAATGGGTTTAGGGGCTTCTAGGCAAAAGGGGTGTGGCCAAAAGTATCTCAACCCTCAGCCATGTCATGGCCTACACTATGAATGATATTCTTGGCTTCTGGACCCAAAGGGGCGGGGCCTAACGAATTTAAACCCCCCAATGCTATTTCAATGGTTTTAGGGGCTTCTAGGCAAAAGGGGCGTGGCCAAAAGTATCTCAACCCTCAGCCATGTCATGGCCTATACTATGAATGGTATTCTTGGCTTCTGGACCCAAAGGGGCGGGGCCTAACGAATTTAAACCCCCAATGCTATTTCAATGGGTTTAGGGGCTTCTAGGCAAAATGGGCGTTGCCAAAAGTATCTCAACCCTCAGCCATGTCATGGCCTATACTATGAATGGCATTCTGGGCTTCTGGACCCAAATGGGCGGGGCCTAACGAATTTAAACCCCCAATGCTATTTCAATGGGTTTAGGGGCTTCTATGCAAAAGGGGCGTGGCAAAAAGTATATCAACCCTTAGCCATGTCATGGCCTATACTATGAAAGGTATTCTGGGCTTCTGGACCCAAAGGGGCGGGGCCTAACGAATTTAAACCCCCAATGCTATTTCAATAGGTTTAGGGGCTTCTAGGCAAAAGGGGCGTGGCCAAAAGTATCTCAACCCTCAGCCATGTCATGGCCTATACTCTGAATGGTATTCTGGGCTTCTAAACCCAAAGGGGCGGGGCCTAACGAATTTAAACCCCTAATGCTATTTCAATGGGTTTAGGGGCTTCTATGCAAAAGGGGCGTGGCAAAAAGTATATCAACCCTTAGCCATGTCATGGCCTATACTATGAATGGTATTCTGGGTTTCTGGACCCAAAGGGGCGGGGCCTAACGAATTTAAACCCCCAATGCTATTTCAATGGGTTTAGGGGCTTCTAGGCAAAAGGTGCATGGTCAAAAGTGTCTCAACCCTCAGCCATGTCATGGCCTATACTCTGAATGGTATTCTGGGCTTCTAAACCCAAAGGGGCGGGGCCTAACGAATTTAAACCCCCAATTCTATTTCAATGGGTTTAGGGGCTTCTAGGCAAAAGGGGCGTGGCCAAAAGTATCTCAACCCTCAGCCATGTCATGGCCTATACTCTGAATGGTATTCTGGGCTTCTGGACCCAAATGGGCGGGGCCTAACGAATTTAAACCCCCAATGCTATTTCAATGGGTTTAGGGGCTTCTAGGCAAGAGGGGCGTGGCCAAAAGTATCTCAACCCTCAGCCATGTCATGGCCTATACTATGAATGGTATTCTAAGCTTCTGGACCCAAAGGGGCGGGGCCTAACGAATTTAAACCATCAATGCTATTTCAATGGGTTTAGGGGCTTCTAGGCAAAAGGGGCGTGGCCAAAAGTATATCAACCCTCAGCCATGTCATGGCCTATACTATGAATGGTATTCTGGGCTTCTGGACCCAAAGGGGTGGGGCCTAACGAATTTAAACCCCCCAATGCTATTTCAATGGGTTTAGGGGCTTCTAGGCAAAAGGGGCGTGGCCAAAAGTATCTCAACCCTCATCCATGTCATGGCCAATACTATGAATGGTATTCTTGGCTTCTGGACCCAAAGGGGCGGGGCCTAACGAATTTAAACCCCCAATGCTATTTCAATGGGTTTAGGGGCTTCTAGGCAAAATGGGCGTGGCCAAAAGTATCTCAACCCTCAGCCATGTCATGGCCTATACTATGAATGGCATTCTGGGCTTCTGGACCCAAAGGGGCGGGGCCTAACGAATTTAAACCCCCAATGCTATTTCAATGGGTTTAGGGGCTTCTAGGCAAAAGAGGCGTGGCCAAAAGTATCTCAACCCTCAGCCATGTCATGGCCTATACTATGAATGGTATTCTGGGCTTCTGGACCCAAAGGGGCGGGGCCTAACGAATTTAAACCCCCAATGCTATTTCAATGGGTTTAGGGGCTTCTAGGCAAAAGGGGCGTGGCCAAAAGTATCTCAACCCTCAGCCATGTCATGGCCTATACTATGAATGGTGTTCTGGGCTTATGGACCCAAAGGGGCGGGGCCTAACGAATTTAAACCCCCAATGCTATTTCAATGGGTTTAGGGGCTTCTAGGCAAAAGGGGTGTGGCCAAAAGTATCTCAACCCTCAGCCATGTCATAGCCTATACTATGAATGGTATTCTGGGCTTCTGGACCCAAAGGGGCGGGGCCTAACGAATTTAAACCCCCAATGCTATTTCAATGGGTTTAGGGGCTTCTAGGAAAAAGGGGCGTGGCCAAAAGTATGTCAACCTCAGCCATGTCATGGCCTATACTCTGAATGGTATTCTATGCTTCTAAACCCAAAGGGGCGGGGCCTAACGAATTTAAACCCCCAATGCTATTTCAATGGGTTTAGGGGCTTCTAGGCAAAAGGGGCGTGACCCAAAGTATCTCAACCCTCAGCCATGTCATGGCCTATACTATGAATGGCATTCTGGGCTTCTGGACCCAAAGGGGCGGGGCCTAACGAATTTAAACCCCCCATGCTATTTCAATGGGTTTAGGGGCTTCTAGGCAAAAGGGGCGTGGCCAAAAGTATCTCAACCCTCAGCCATGTCATGGCCTATACTATGAATGGTATTCTGGGCTTCTGGACCCAAAGGGGCGGGGCCTAACGAATTTAATCCCCCAATGCTATTTCAATGGGTTTAGGGGCTTCTAGGCAAAAGGGGCGTGGCCAAAAGTATCTCAACCCTCAGCCATGTCATGGCCTATCTTATGAATGGTATTCTGGGCTTATGGACCCAAAGGGGCGGGGCCTAACGAATTTAAACCCCCAATGCTATTTCAATGGGTTTAGGGGCTTCTAGGCAAAAGGGGCGTGGCCAAAAGTATCTCAACCCTCAGCCATGTCATGGCCTATACTATGAATGGTATTCTGGGCTTCTGGACCCAAAGGGGCGGGGCCTAACGAATTTAAACCCCCAATGCTATTTCAATGGGTTTAGGGGCTTCTAGAAAAAAGGGGCGTGGCCAAAAGTATGTCAACCCTCAGCCATGTCATGGCCTATACTCTGAATGGTATTCTGGGCTTCTGGACCCAAAGGGGCGGGGCCTAACGAATTTAAACCCGCAATGCTATTTCAATGGGTTTAGGGGCTTCTAGGCAAAAGGGGCGTGGCCAAAAGTATATCGACCCTCAGCCATGTCATGGCCTATACTATGAATGGCATTCTGCGCTTCTGGACCCAAAGGGGCGGGGCCTAACGAATTTAAACCATCAATGCTATTTCAATGGGTTTAGGGGCTTCTAGGCAAAAGGGGCGTGGCCAAAAGTATCTCAACCCTCAGCCATGTCATGGCCTATACTATGAATGGTATTCTGGGCTTCTGGACCCAAAGGGGCGGGGCCTAACGAATTTAAACCCGCAATGCTATTTCAATGGGTTTAGGGGCTTCTAGGCAAAAGGGGCGTGGCCAAAAGTATATCGACCCTCAGCCATGTCATGGCCTATACTATGAATGGCATTCTGCGCTTCTGGACCCAAAGGGGCGGGGCCTAACGAATTTAAACCCCCCAATGCTATTTCAATGGGTTTAGGGGCTTCTAGGCAAAAGGGGTGTGGCCAAAAGTATCTCAACCCTCAGCCATGTCATGGCCTACACTATGAATGATATTCTTGGCTTCTGGACCCAAAGGGGCGGGGCCTAACGAATTTAAACCCCCCAATGCTATTTCAATGGTTTTAGGGGCTTCTAGGCAAAAGGGGCGTGGCCAAAAGTATCTCAACCCTCAGCCATGTCATGGCCTATACTATGAATGGTATTCTTGGCTTCTGGACCCAAAGGGGCGGGGCCTAACGAATTTAAACCCCCAATGCTATTTCAATGGGTTTAGGGGCTTCTAGGCAAAATGGGCGTTGCCAAAAGTATCTCAACCCTCAGCCATGTCATGGCCTATACTATGAATGGCATTCTGGGCTTCTGGACCCAAATGGGCGGGGCCTAACGAATTTAAACCCCCAATGCTATTTCAATGGGTTTAGGGGCTTCTATGCAAAAGGGGCGTGGCAAAAAGTATATCAACCCTTAGCCATGTCATGGCCTATACTATGAATGGTATTCTGGGTTTCTGGACCCAAAGGGGCGGGGCCTAACGAATTTAAACCCCCAATGCTATTTCAATGGGTTTAGGGGCTTCTAGGCAAAAGGTGCGTGGTCAAAAGTGTCTCAACCCTCAGCCATGTCATGGCCTATACTCTGAATGGTATTCTGGGCTTCTAAACCCAAAGGGGCGGGGCCTAACGAATTTAAACCCCCAATTCTATTTCAATGGGTTTAGGGGCTTCTAGGCAAAAGGGGCGTGGCCAAAAGTATCTCAACCCTCAGCCATGTCATGGCCTATACTCTGAATGGTATTCTGGGCTTCTGGACCCAAATGGGCGGGGCCTAACGAATTTAAACCCCCAATGCTATTTCAATGGGTTTAGGGGCTTCTAGGCAAGAGGGGCGTGGCCAAAAGTATCTCAACCCTCAGCCATGTCATGGCCTATACTATGAATGGTATTCTAAGCTTCTGGACCCAAAGGGGCGGGGCCTAACGAATTTAAACCATCAATGCTATTTCAATGGGTTTAGGGGCTTCTAGGCAAAAGGGGCGTGGCCAAAAGTATATCAACCCTCAGCCATGTCATGGCCTATACTATGAATGGTATTCTGGGCTTCTGGACCCAAAGGGGTGGGGCCTAACGAATTTAAACCCCCCAATGCTATTTCAATGGGTTTAGGGGCTTCTAGGCAAAAGGGGCGTGGCCAAAAGTATCTCAACCCTCATCCATGTCATGGCCAATACTATGAATGGTATTCTTGGCTTCTGGACCCAAAGGGGCGGGGCCTAACGAATTTAAACCCCCAATGCTATTTCAATGGGTTTAGGGGCTTCTAGGCAAAATGGGCGTGGCCAAAAGTATCTCAACCCTCAGCCATGTCATGGCCTATACTATGAATGGCATTCTGGGCTTCTGGACCCAAAGGGGCGGGGCCTAACGAATTTAAACCCCCAATGATATTTCAATGGGTTTAGGGGCTTCTAGGCAAAAGAGGCGTGGCCAAAAGTATCTCAACCCTCAGCCATGTCATGGCCTATACTATGAATGGTATTCTGGGCTTCTGGACCCAAAGGGGCGGGGCCTAACGAATTTAAACCCCCAATGCTATTTCAATGGGTTTAGGGGCTTCTAGGCAAAAGGGGCGTGGCCAAAAGTATCTCAACCCTCAGCCATGTCATGGCCTATACTATGAATGGTATTCTGGGCTTCTGGACCCAAAGGGGCGGGGCCTAACGAATTTAAACCCCCAATGCTATCTCAATGGGTTTAGGGGCTTCTAGGCAAAAGGGGCGTGGCCAAAAGTATCTCAACCCTCAGCCATGTCATGGCCTATCTTATGAATGGTATTCTGGGCTTATGGACCCAAAGGGGCGGGGCCTAACGAATTTAAACCCCCAATGCTATTTCAATGGGTTTAGGGGCTTCTAGGCAAGAGGGGCGTGGCCAAAAGTATCTCAACCCTCAGCCATGTCATGGCCTATACTCTGAATGGTATTCTGGGCTTCTGGACCCAAATGGGCGGGGCCTAACGAATTTAAACCCCCAATGCTATTTCAAAGGGTTTAGGGGCTTCTAGGCAAGAGGGGCGTGGCCAAAAGTATCTTAACCCTCAGCCATGTCATGGCCTATACTATGAATGGTATTCTGGGCTTCTGGACCCAAAGGGGCGGGGCCTAACGAATTTAAACCATCAATGCTATTTCAATGGGTTTAGGGGCTTCTAGGCAAAAGGGGCGTGGCCAAAAGTATCTCAACCCTCAGCCATGTCATGGCCTATACTATGAATGGTATTCTGGGCTTCTGGACCCAAAGGGGCGGGGCCTAACGAATTTAAACCCGCAATGCTATTTCAATGGGTTTAGGGGCTTCTAGGCAAAAGGGGCGTGGCCAAAAGTATATCGACCCTCAGCCATGTCATGGCCTATACTATGAATGGCATTCTGCGCTTCTGGACCCAAAGGGGCGGGGCCTAACGAATTTAAACCCCCCAATGCTATTTCAATGGGTTTAGGGGCTTCTAGGCAAAAGGGGTGTGGCCAAAAGTATCTCAACCCTCAGCCATGTCATGGCCTACACTATGAATGATATTCTTGGCTTCTGGACCCAAAGGGGCGGGGCCTAACGAATTTAAACCCCCCAATGCTATTTCAATGGTTTTAGGGGCTTCTAGGCAAAAGGGGCGTGGCCAAAAGTATCTCAACCCTCAGCCATGTCATGGCCTATACTATGAATGGTATTCTTGGCTTCTGGACCCAAAGGGGCGGGGCCTAACGAATTTAAACCCCCAATGCTATTTCAATGGGTTTAGGGGCTTCTAGGCAAAATGGGCATTGCCAAAAGTATCTCAACCCTCAGCCATGTCATGGCCTATACTATGAATGGCATTCTGGGCTTCTGGACCCAAATGGGCGGGGCCTAACGAATTTAAACCCCCAATGCTATTTCAATGGGTTTAGGGGCTTCTAGGCAAAAGGGGCGTGGCCAAAAGTATCTCAACCCTCAGCCATGTCATGGCCTATACTATGAATGGCATTCTGGGCTTCTGGACCCAAATGGGCGGGGCCTAACGAATTTAAACCCCCAATGCTATTTCAATGGGTTTAGGGGCTTCTAGGCAAAAGGGGCGTGGCCAAAAGTATCTCAACCCTCAGCCATGTCATGGCCTATACTATGAATGGTATTCTTGGCTTCTAGACCCAAATGGGCGGGGCCTAACGAATTTAAACCCCCCAATGCTATTTCAATGGGTTTAGGGGCTTCTAGGCAAAAGGGGCGTGGCCAAAAGTATCTCAACCCTCAGCTATGTCATGGCCTATACTATGAATGGTATTCTTGGCTTAAAGACCCAAAGGGGCGGGGCCTAACGAATTTAAACCCCCAATGCTATTCAATGGGTTTAGGGGCTTCTAGGCAAAATGGGCGTCGACAAAAGTATCGCAACCCTCAGCCATGTCATGGCCTATACTATGAATGGCATTCTGGGCTTCTGGACCCAAAGGGGCGGGGCCTAACGAATTGAAACCCCCAATGCTATTTCAATGGGTTTAGGGGCTTCTAGGCAAAAGGGGCGTGGCCAAAAGTATCTCAACCCTCAGCCATGTCATGGCCTATACTATGAATGGTATTCTGGGCTTCTGGACCCAAAGGGGCGGGGCCTAACGAATTTAAACCCCCAATGCTATTTCAATGGGTTTAGGGGCTTCTAGGCAAAAGGGGCGTGGCCAAAAGTATCTCAACCCTCAGCCATGTCATGGCCTATCTTATGAATGGTATTCTGGGCTTATGGACCCAAAGGGGCGGGGCCTAACGAATTTAAACCCCCAATGCTATTTCAATGGGTTTAGGGGCTTCTAGGCAAAAGGGGCGTGGCCAAAAGTATCTCAACCCTCAGCCATGTCATGGCCTATACTATGAATGGTATTCTGGGCTTCTGGACCCAAAGGGGCGGGGCCTAACGAATTTAAACCCCCAATGCTATTTCAATGGGTTTAGGGGCTTCTAGAAAAAAGGGGCGTGGCCAAAAGTATGTCAACCCTCAGCCATGTCATGGCCTATACTCTGAATGGTATTCTGGGCTTCTAAACCCAAAGGGGCGGGGCCTAACGAATTTAAACCCCCAATGCTATTTCAATGGGTTTAGGGGCTTCTAGGCAAAAGGGGCGTGGCCAAAAGTATCTCAACCCTCAGCCATGTCATGGCCTATACTCTGAATGGTATTCTGGGCTTATGGACCCAAAGGGGCGGGGCCTAACGAATTTAAACCCCCAATGCTATTTCAATGGGTTTAGGGGCTTCTAGGCAAAAGGGGCGTGGCCAAAAGTATCTCAACCCTCAGCCATGTCATGGCCTATACTATGAATGGTATTCTGGGTTTCTGGACCCAAAGGGGCGGGGCCTAACGAATTTAAACCCCCAATGCTATTTCAATGGGTTTAGGGGCTTCTAGGAAAAAGGGGCGTGGCCAAAAGTATGTCAACCCTCAGCCATGTCATGGCCTATACTCTGAATGGTATTCTGGGCTTCTAAACCCAAAGAGGCGGGGCCTAACGAATTTAAACCCCCAATGCTATTTCAATGGGTTTAGGGGCTTCTAGGCAAAAGGGGCGTGTCCAAAAGTATCTCAACCCTCAGCCATGTCATGACCTATACTCTGAATGGTATTCTGGGCTTCTAAACCCAAAGGGGCGGGGCTTAACGAATTTAAACCCCCAATGCTATTTCAATGGGTTTAGGGGCTGCTAGGCATAAGGGGCATGGCCAAAAGTATATCAACCCTCAGCCATGTCATGGCCTATACTCTGAATGGTATTCTGGGCTTCTAAACCCAAAGGGGCGGGGCCTAACGAATTTAAACCCCCAATGCTATTTCAATGGGTTAGGGGCTTCTAGGCAAAAGGGGCGTGGCCAAAAGTATCTCAACCCTCAGCCATGTCATGGCCTATACTCTGAATGGTATTCTGGGCTTCTGGACCCAAATGGGCGGGGCCTAACGAATTTAAACCCCCAATGCTATTTCAAAGGGTTTAGGGGCTTCTAGGCAAGAGGGGCGTGGCCAAAAGTATCTTAACCCTCAGCCATGTCATGGCCTATACTATGAATGGTATTCTGGGCTTCTGGACCCAAAGGGGCGGGGCCTAACGAATTTAAACCATCAATGCTATTTCAATGGGTTTAGGGGCTTCTAGGCAAAAGGGGCGTGGCCAAAAGTATATCGACCCTCAGCCATGTCATGGCCTATACTATGAATGGTATTCTGGGCTTCTGGACCCAAAGGGGCGGGGCCTAACGAATTTAAACCCGCAATTTATTTCAATGGGTTTAGGGGCTTCTAGGCAAAAGGGGCGTGGCCAAAAGTATATCGACCCTCAGCCATGTCATGGCCTATACTATGAATGGCATTCTGCGCTTCTGGACCCAAAGGGGCGGGGCCTAACGAATTTAAACCCCCCAATGCTATTTCAATGGGTTTAGGGGCTTCTAGGCAAAAGGGGTGTGGCCAAAAGTATCTCAACCCTCAGCCATGTCATGGCCTACACTATGAATGATATTCTTGGCTTCTGGACCCAAAGGGGCGGGGCCTAACGAATTTAAACCCCCCAATGCTATTTCAATGGTTTTAGGGGCTTCTAGGCAAAAGGGGCGTGGCCAAAAGTATCTCAACCCTCAGCCATGTCATGGCCTATACTATGAATGGTATTCTTGGCTTCTGGACCCAAAGGGGCGGGGCCTAACGAATTTAAACCCCCAATGCTATTTCAATGGGTTTAGGGGCTTCTAGGCAAAATGGGCGTTGCCAAAAGTATCTCAACCCTCAGCCATGTCATGGCCTATACTATGAATGGCATTCTGGGCTTCTGGACCCAAATGGGCGGGGCCTAACGAATTTAAACCCCCAATGCTATTTCAATGGGTTTAGGGGCTTCTAGGCAAAAGGGGCGTGGCCAAAAGTATCTCAACCCTCAGCCATGTCATGGCCTATACTATGAATGGCATTCTGGGCTTCTGGACCCAAATGGGCGGGGCCTAACGAATTTAAACCCCCAATGCTATTTCAATGGGTTTAGGGGCTTCTAGGCAAAAGGGGCGTGGCCAAAAGTATCTCAACCCTCAGCCATGTCATGGCCTATACTATGAATGGTATTCTTGGCTTCTAGACCCAAATGGGCGGGGCCTAACGAATTTAAACCCCCCAATGCTATTTCAATGGGTTTAGGGGCTTCTAGGCAAAAGGGGCGTGGCCAAAAGTATCTCAACCCTCAGCTATGTCATGGCCTATACTATGAATGGTATTCTTGGCTTAAAGACCCAAAGGGGCGGGGCCTAACGAATTTAAACCCCCAATGCTATTCAATGGGTTTAGGGGCTTCTAGGCAAAATGGGCGTCGACAAAAGTATCTCAACCCTCAGCCATGTCATGGCCTATACTATGAATGGCATTCTGGGCTTCTGGACCCAAAGGGGCGGGGCCTAACGAATTGAAACCCCCAATGCTATTTCAATGGGTTTAGGGGCTTCTAGGCAAAAGGGGCGTGGCCAAAAGTATCTCAACCCTCAGCCATGTCATGGCCTATACTATGAATGGTATTCTGGGCTTCTGGACCCAAAGGGGCGGGGCCTAACGAATTTAAACCCCCCAATGCTATTTCAATGGGTTTAGGGGCTTCTAGGCAAAAGGGGCGTGGCCAAAAGTATCTCAACCCTCAGCCATGTCATGGCCTATACTATGAAAGGTATTCTGGGCTTCTGGACCCAAAGGGGCGGGGCCTAACGAATTTAAACCCCCAATGCTATTTCAATAGGTTTAGGGGCTTCTAGGCAAAAGGGGCGTGGCCAAAAGTATCTCAACCCTCAGCCATGTCATGGCCTATACTCTGAATGGTATTCTGGGCTTCTAAACCCAAAGGGGCGGGGCCTAACGAATTTAAACCCCTAATGCTATTTCAATGGTTTTAGGGGCTTCTATGCAAAAGGGGCGTGGCAAAAAGTATATCAACCCTTAGCCATGTCATGGCCTATACTATGAATGGTATTCTGGGTTTCTGGACCCAAAGGGGCGGGGCCTAACGAATTTAAACCCCCAATGCTATTTCAATGGGTTTAGGGGCTTCTAGGCAAAAGGTGCGTGGTCAAAAGTGTCTCAACCCTCAGCCATGTCATGGCCTATACTCTGAATGGTATTCTGGGCTTCTAAACCCAAAGGGGCGGGGCCTAACGAATTTAAACCCCCAATTCTATTTCAATGGGTTTAGGGGCTTCTAGGCAAAAGGGGCGTGGCCAAAAGTATCTCAACCCTCAGCCATGTCATGGCCTATACTCTGAATGGTATTCTGGGCTTCTGGACCCAAATGGGCGGGGCCTAACGAATTTAAACCCCCAATGCTATTTCAATGGGTTTAGGGGCTTCTAGGCAAGAGGGGCGTGGCCAAAAGTATCTCAACCCTCAGCCATGTCATGGCCTATACTATGAATGGTATTCTAAGCTTCTGGACCCAAAGGGGCGGGGCCTAACGAATTTAAACCATCAATGCTATTTCAATGGGTTTAGGGGCTTCTAGGCAAAAGGGGCGTGGCCAAAAGTATATCAACCCTCAGCCATGTCATGGCCTATACTATGAATGGTATTCTGGGCTTCTGGACCCAAAGGGGTGGGGCCTAACGAATTTAAACCCCCCAATGCTATTTCAATGGGTTTAGGGGCTTCTAGGCAAAAGGGGCGTGGCCAAAAGTATCTCAACCCTCATCCATGTCATGGCCAATACTATGAATGGTATTCTTGGCTTCTGGACCCAAAGGGGCGGGGCCTAACGAATTTAAACCCCCAATGCTATTTCAATGGGTTTAGGGGCTTCTAGGAAAAAGGGGCGTGGCCAAAAGTATCTCAACCCTCAGCCATGTCATGGCCTATACTATGAATGGCATTCTGGGCTTCTGGACCAAAAGGGGCGGGGCCTAACGAATTTAAACCCCCAATGCTATTTCAATGGGTTTAGGGGCTTCTAGGCAAAAGAGGCGTGGCCAAAAGTATCTCAACCCTCAGCCATGTCATGGCCTATACTATGAATGGTATTCTGGGCTTCTGGACCCAAAGGGGCGGGGCCTAACGAATTTAAACCCCCAATGCTATTTCAATGGGTTTAGGGGCTTGTAGGCAAAAGGGGCGTGGCCAAAAGTATCTCAACCCTCAGCCATGTCATGGCCTATACTATGAATGGTATTCTGGGCTTATGGACCCAAAGGGGCGGGGCCTAACGAATTTAAACCCCCAATGCTATTTCAATGGGTTTAGGGGCTTCTAGGCAAAAGGGGTGTGGCCAAAAGTATCTCAACCCTCAGCCATGTCATAGCCTATACTATGAATGGTATTCTGGGCTTCTGGACCCAAAGGGGCGGGGCCTAACGAATTTAAACCCCCAATGCTATTTCAATGGGTTTAGGGGCTTCTAGGAAAAAGGGGCGTGGCCAAAAGTATGTCAACCTCAGCCATGTCATGGCCTATACTCTGAATGGTATTCTATGCTACTAAACCCAAAGGGGCGGGGCCTAACGAATTTAAACCCCCAATGCTATTTCAATGGGTTTAGGGGCTTCTAGGCAAAAGGGGCGTGACCCAAAGTATCTCAACCCTCAGCCATGTCATGGCCTATACTATGAATGGCATTCTGGGCTTCTGGACCCAAAGGGGCGGGGCCTAACGAATTTAAACCCCCCATGCTATTTCAATGGGTTTAGGGGCTTCTAGGCAAAAGGGGCGTGGCCAAAAGTATCTCAACCCTCAGCCATGTCATGGCCTATACTATGAATGGTATTCTGGGCTTCTGGACCCAAAGGGGCGGGGCCTAACGAATTTAAACCCCCAATGCTATTTCAATGGGTTTAGGGGCTTCTAGGCAAAAGGGGCGTGGCCAAAAGTATCTCAACCCTCAGCCATGTCATGGCCTATCTTATGAATGGTATTCTGGGCTTATGGACCCAAAGGGGCGGGGCCTAACGAATTTAAACCCCCAATGCTATTTCAATGGGTTTAGGGGCTTCTAGGCAAAAGGGGCGTGGCCAAAAGTATCTCAACCCTCAGCCATGTCATGGCCTATACTATGAATGGTATTCTGGGCTTCTGGACCCAAAGGGGCGGGGCCTAACGAATTTAAACCCCCAATGCTATTTCAATGGGTTTAGGGGCTTCTAGAAAAAAGGGGCGTGGCCAAAAGTATGTCAACCCTCAGCCATGTCATGGCCTATACTCTGAATGGTATTCTGGGCTTCTGGACCCAAAGGGGCGGGGCCTAACGAATTTAAACCCGCAATGCTATTTCAATGGGTTTAGGGGCTTCTAGGCAAAAGGGGCGTGGCCAAAAGTATATCGACCCTCAGCCATGTCATGGCCTATACTATGAATGGCATTCTGCGCTTCTGGACCCAAAGGGGCGGGGCCTAACGAATTTAAACCATCAATGCTATTTCAATGGGTTTAGGGGCTTCTAGGCAAAAGGGGCGTGGCCAAAAGTATCTCAACCCTCAGCCATGTCATGGCCTATACTATGAATGGTATTCTGGGCTTCTGGACCCAAAGGGGCGGGGCCTAACGAATTTAAACCCACAATGCTATTTCAATGGGTTTAGGGGCTTCTAGGCAAAAGGGGCGTGGCCAAAAGTATCTAAACCCTCAGCCATGTCATGGCCTATACTCTGAATGGTATTCTGGGCTTCTAAACCCAAAGGGGCGGGGCCTAACGAATTTAAACCCCCAATGCTATTTCAATGGGTTTAGGGGCTTCTAGGCAAAAGGGGCGTGGCCAAAAGTATCTCAACCCTCAGCCATGTCATGGCCTATACTCTGAATGATATTCTGGGCTTCTAAACCCAAAGGGGCGGGGCCTAACGAATTTAAACCCCCAATGCTATTTCAATGGGTTTAGGGGCTTCTAGGCAAAATGGGCGTGGCCAAAAGTATCTCAACCCTCAGCCATGTCATGGCTTATACTATGAATGGTATTCTGGGCTTCTGGACCCAAATGGGCGGGGCCTAACGAATTTAAACCCCCAATGCTATTTCAATGGGTTTAGGGGCTTCTAGGCAAGAGGGGCGTGGCCAAAAGTATCTCAACCCTCAGCCATGTCATGGCCTATACTATGAATGGTATTCTGGGCTTCTGGACACAAAGGGGCGGGGCCTAACGAATTTAAACCATCAATGCTATTTCAATGGGTTTAGGGGCTTCTAGGCAAAAGGGGCGTGGCCAAAAGTATCTCAACCCTCAGCCATGTCATGGCCTATACTATGAAAGGTATTCTGGGCTTCTGGACCCAAAGGGGCGGGGCCTAACGAATTTAAACCCCCAATGCTATTTCAATAGGTTTAGGGGCTTCTAGGCAAAAGGGGCGTGGCCAAAAGTATCTCAACCCTCAGCCATGTCATGGCCTATACTCTGAATGGTATTCTGGGCTTCTAAACCCAAAGGGGCGGGGCCTAACGAATTTAAACCCCTAATGCTATTTCAATGGGTTTAGGGGCTTCTATGCAAAAGGGGCGTGGCAAAAAGTATATCAACCCTTAGCCATGTCATGGCCTATACTATGAATGGCATTCTGGGCTTCTGGACCCAAAGGGGCGGGGCCTAACGAATTTAAACCCCCAATGCTATTTCAATGGGTTTAGGGGCTTCTAGGCAAAAGGGGCGTGGCCAAAAGTATCTCAACCCTCAGCCATGTCATGGCCTATACTATGAATGGTATTCTGGGCTTCTGGACCCAAAGGGGCGGGGCCTAACGAATTTAAACCCCCAATGCTATTTCAATGGGTTTAGGGGCTTCTAGGCAAAAGGGGCGTGGCCAAAAGTATCTCAACCCTCAGCCATGTCATGGCCTATCTTATGAATGGTATTCTGGGCTTATGGACCCAAAGGGGCGGGGCCTAACGAATTTAAACCCCCAATGCTATTTCAATGGGTTTAGGGGCTTCTAGGCAAAATGGGCGTGGCCAAAAGTATCTCAACCCTCAGCCATGTCATGGCCTAAACTATGAATGGTATTCTGGGCTTCTGGACCCAAAGGGGCGGGGCCTAACGAATTTAAACCCCCAATGCTATTTCAATGGGTTTAGGGGCTTCTAGAAAAAAGGGGCGTGGCCAAAAGTATGTCAACCCTCAGCCATGTCATGGCCTATACTCTGAATGGTATTCTGGGCTTCTAAACCCAAAGGGGCGGGGCCTAACGAATTTAAACCCCCAATGCTATTTCAATGGGTTTAGGGGCTTCTAGGCAAAAGGGGCGTGGCCAAAAGTATCTCAACCCTCAGCCATGTCATGGCCTATACTCTGAATGGTATTCTGGGCTTATGGACCCAAAGGGGCGGGGCCTAACGAATTTAAACCCCCAATGCTATTTCAATGGGTTTAGGGGCTTCTAGGCAAAAGGGGCGTGGCCAAAAGTATCTCAACCCTCAGCCATGTCATGGCCTATACTATGAATGGTAATCTGGGCTTCTGGACCCAAAGGGGCGGGGCCTAACGAATTTAAACCATCAATGCTATCTCAATGGGTTTAGGGGCTTCTGGGCAAAAGGGGCGTGGCCAAAAGTATCTCAACCCTCAGCCATGTCATGGCCTATACTATGAATGGTATTCTGCGCTTCTGGACCCAAAGGGGCGGGGCCTAACGAATTTAAACCCCCAATGCTATTTCAATGGGTTTAGGGGCTTCTAGGCAAAAGGGGCGTGGCCAAAAGTATCTCAACCCTCAGCCATGTCATGGCCTATACTTTGAGTGGCATTCTGGGCTTCTGGACCCAAAGGGGCGGGGCCTAACGAATTTAAACCCCCAATGCTATTTCAATGGGTTTAGGGGCTTCTAGGAAAAAGGGGCGTGGCCAAAAGTATGTCAACCCTCAGCCATGTCATGGCCTATACTCTGAATGGTATTCTGGGCTTCTAAACCCAAAGAGGCGGGGCCTAACGAATTTAAACCCCCAATGCTATTTCAATGGGTTTAGGGGCTTCTAGGCAAAAGGGGCGTGTCCAAAAGTATCTCAACCCTCAGCCATGTCATGACCTATACTCTGAATGGTATTCTGGGCTTCTAAACCCAAAGGGGCGGGGCTTAACGAATTTAAACCCCCAATGCTATTTCAATGGGTTTAGGGGCTGCTAGGCATAAGGGGCGTGGCCAAAAGTATATCAACCCTCAGCCATGTCATGGCCTATACTCTGAATGGTATTCTGGGCTTCTAAACCCAAAGGGGCGGGGCCTAACGAATTTAAACCCCCAATGCTATTTCAATGGGTTTAGGGCAGTGTTTCCCAAACTGTGTGCCGTGGCTCCCTGGGGTGCCTCGGGACACTTTCAGGGGTGCCGCGGGTTGGTGGTCCAGGACCAATTCAAATTATTTATGATCAATTATTTATGGACAAAACCAGTGCTGGTGGCTGCCAATCATAAAATATATGTACAATCATATGCAAATCCTGCCCTTTAAACCATAACTGAACCTAAGAAGCACATATAAACACAATCTATTTAATTTTATATATATTTTTTGGCGCCTAGGGGTGCCGTGGAAAAATTCTGATACTCTAGGGTGCCGTGATTCGAAAAAGATTGGGAACCCCTGGTTTAGGGGCTTCTAGGCAAAAGGGGCGTGGCCAAAAGTATCTCAACCCTCAGCCATGTCATGGCCTATACTCTGAATGGTATTCTGGGCTTCTGGACCCAAATGGGCGGGGCCTAACGAATTTAAACCCCCAATGCTATTTCAAAGTATTTAGGGGCTTCTAGGCAAGAGGGGCGTGGCCAAAAGTATCTTAACCCTCAGCCATGTCATGGCCTATACTATGAATGGTATTCTGGGCTTCTGGACTCAAAGGGGCGGGGCCTAACGAATTTAAACCATCAATGCTATTTCAATGGGTTTAGGGGCTTCTAGGCAAAAGGGGCGTGGCCAAAAGTATCTCAACCCTCAGCCATGTCATGGCCTATACTATGAATGGTATTCTGGGCTTCTGGACCCAAAGGGGCGGGGCCTAACGAATTTAAACCCGCAATGCTATTTCAATGGGTTTAGGGGCTTCTAGGCAAAAGGGGCGTGGCCAAAAGTATATCGACCCTCAGCCATGTCATGGCCTATACTATGAATGGCATTCTGCGCTTCTGGACCCAAAGGGGCGGGGCCTAACGAATTTAAACCCCCCAATGCTATTTCAATGGGTTTAGGGGCTTCTAGGCAAAAGGGGTGTGGCCAAAAGTATCTCAACCCTCAGCCATGTCATGGCCTACACTATGAATGATATTCTTGGCTTCTGGACCCAAAGGGGCGGGGCCTAACGAATTTAAACCCCCCAATGCTATTTCAATGGTTTTAGGGGCTTCTAGGCAAAAGGGGCGTGGCCAAAAGTATCTCAACCCTCAGCCATGTCATGGCCTATACTATGAATGGTATTCTTGGCTTCTGGACCCAAAGGGGCGGGGCCTAACGAATTTAAACCCCCAATGCTATTTCAATGGGTTTAGGGGCTTCTAGGCAAAATGGGCGTTGCCAAAAGTATCTCAACCCTCAGCCATGTCATGGCCTATACTATGAATGGCATTCTGGGCTTCTGGACCCAAATGGGCGGGGCCTAACGAATTTAAACCCCCAATGCTATTTCAATGGGTTTAGGGGCTTCTAGGCAAAAGGGGCGTGGCCAAAAGTATCTCAACCCTCAGCCATGTCATGGCCTATACTATGAATGGCATTCTGGGCTTCTGGACCCAAATGGGCGGGGCCTAACGAATTTAAACCCCCAATGCTATTTCAATGGGTTTAGGGGCTTCTAGGCAAAAGGGGCGTGGCCAAAAGTATCTCAACCCTCAGCCATGTCATGGCCTATACTATGAATGGTATTCTTGGCTTCTAGACCCAAATGGGCGGGGCCTAACGAATTTAAACCCCCCAATGCTATTTCAATGGGTTTAGGGGCTTCTAGGCAAAAGGGGCGTGGCCAAAAGTATCTCAACCCTCAGCTATGTCATGGCCTATACTATGAATGGTATTCTTGGCTTAAAGACCCAAAGGGGCGGGGCCTAACGAATTTAAACCCCCAATGCTATTCAATGGGTTTAGGGGCTTCTAGGCAAAATGGGCGTCGACAAAAGTATCTCAACCCTCAGCCATGTCATGGCCTATACTATGAATGGCATTCTGGGCTTCTGGACCCAAAGGGGCGGGGCCTAACGAATTGAAACCCCCAATGCTATTTCAATGGGTTTAGGGGCTTCTAGGCAAAAGGGGCGTGGCCAAAAGTATCTCAACCCTCAGCCATGTCATGGCCTATACTATGAATGGTATTCTGGGCTTCTGGACCCAAAGGGGCGGGGCCTAACGAATTTAAACCCCCCAATGCTATTTCAATGGGTTTAGGGGCTTCTAGGCAATAGGGGCGTGGCCAAAAGTATCTCAACCCTCAGCCATGTCATGGCCTATACTATGAAAGGTATTCTGGGCTTCTGGACCCAAAGGGGCGGGGCCTAACGAATTTAAACCCCCAATGCTATTTCAATAGGTTTAGGGGCTTCTAGGCAAAAGGGGCGTGGCCAAAAGTATCTCAACCCTCAGCCATGTCATGGCCTATACTCTGAATGGTATTATGGGCTTCTAAACCCAAAGGGGCGGGGCCTAACGAATTTAAACCCCCCAATGCTATTTCAATGGGTTTAGGGGCTTCTATGCAAAAGGGGCGTGGCAAAAAGTATATCAACCCTTAGCCATGTCATGGCCTATACTATGAATGGTATTCTGGGTTTCTGGACCCAAAGGGGCGGGGCCTAACGAATTTAAACCCCCAATGCTATTTCAATGGGTTTAGGGGCTTCTAGGCAAAAGGTGCATGGTCAAAAGTGTCTCAACCCTCAGCCATGTCATGGCCTATACTCTGAATGGTATTCTGGGCTTCTAAACCCAAAGGGGCGGGGCCTAACGAATTTAAACCCCCAATTCTATTTCAATGGGTTTAGGGGCTTCTAGGCAAAAGGGGCGTGGCCAAAAGTATCTCAACCCTCAGCCATGTCATGGCCTATACTCTGAATGGTATTCTGGGCTTCTGGACCCAAATGGGCGGGGCCTAACGAATTTAAACCCCCAATGCTATTTCAATGGGTTTAGGGGCTTCTAGGCAAGAGGGGCGTGGCCAAAAGTATCTCAACCCTCAGCCATGTCATGGCCTATACTATGAATGGTATTCTAAGCTTCTGGACCCAAAGGGGCGGGGCCTAACGAATTTAAACCATCAATGCTATTTCAATGGGTTTAGGGGCTTCTAGGCAAAAGGGGCGTGGCCAAAAGTATATCAACCCTCAGCCATGTCATGGCCTATACTATGAATGGTATTCTGGGCTTCTGGACCCAAAGGGGTGGGGCCTAACGAATTTAAACCCCCCAATGCTATTTCAATGGGTTTAGGGGCTTCTAGGCAAAAGGGGCGTGGCCAAAAGTATCTCAACCCTCATCCATGTCATGGCCAATACTATGAATGGTATTCTTGGCTTCTGGACCCAAAGGGGCGGGGCCTAACGAATTTAAACCCCCAATGCTATTTCAATGGGTTTAGGGGCTTCTAGGCAAAATGGGCGTGGCCAAAAGTATCTCAACCCTCAGCCATGTCATGGCCTATACTATGAATGGCATTCTGGGCTTCTGGACCCAAAGGGGCGGGGCCTAACGAATTTAAACCCCCAATGCTATTTCAATGGGTTTAGGGGCTTCTAGGCAAAAGAGGCGTGGCCAAAAGTATCTCAACCCTCAGCCATGTCATGGCCTATACTATGAATGGTATTCTGGGCTTCTGGACCCAAAGGGGCGGGGCCTAACGAATTTAAACCCCCAATGCTATTTCAATGGGTTTAGGGGCTTCTAGGCAAAAGGGGCGTGGCCAAAAGTATCTCAACCCTCAGCCATGTCATGGCCTATACTATGAATGGTATTCTGGGCTTATGGACCCAAAGGGGCGGGGCCTAACGAATTTAAACCCCCAATGCTATTTCAATGGGTTTAGGGGCTTCTAGGCAAAAGGGGTGTGGCCAAAAGTATCTCAACCCTCAGCCATGTCATAGCCTATACTATGAATGGTATTCTGGGCTTCTGGACCCAAAGGGGCGGGGCCTAACGAATTTAAACCCCCAATGCTATTTCAATGAGTTTAGGGGCTTCTAGGAAAAAGGGGCGTGGCCAAAAGTATGTCAACCTCAGCCATGTCATGGCCTATACTCTGAATGGTATTCTATGCTTCTAAACCCAAAGGGGCGGGGCCTAACGAATTTAAACCCCCAATGCTATTTCAATGGGTTTAGGGGCTTCTAGGCAAAAGGGGCGTGACCCAAAGTATCTCAACCCTCAGCCATGTCATGGCCTATACTATGAATGGCATTCTGGGCTTCTGGACCCAAAGGGGCGGGGCCTAACGAATTTAAACCCCCCATGCTATTTCAATGGGTTTAGGGGCTTCTAGGCAAAAGGGGCGTGGCCAAAAGTATCTCAACCCTCAGCCATGTCATGGCCTATACTATGAATGGTATTCTGGGCTTCTGGACCCAAAGGGGCGGGGCCTAACGAATTTAATCCCCCAATGCTATTTCAATGGGTTTAGGGGCTTCTAGGCAAAAGGGGCGTGGCCAAAAGTATCTCAACCCTCAGCCATGTCATGGCCTATCTTATGAATGGTATTCTGGGCTTATGGACCCAAAGGGGCGGGGCCTAACGAATTTAAACCCCCAATGCTATTTCAATGGGTTTAGGGGCTTCTAGGCAAAAGGGGCGTGGCCAAAAGTATCTCAACCCTCAGCCATGTCATGGCCTATACTATGAATGGTATTCTGGGCTTCTGGACCCAAAGGGGCGGGGCCTAACGAATTTAAACCCCCAATGCTATTTCAATGGGTTTAGGGGCTTCTAGAAAAAAGGGGCGTGGCCAAAAGTATGTCAACCCTCAGCCATGTCATGGCCTATACTCTGAATGGTATTCTGGGCTTCTGGACCCAAAGGGGCGGGGCCTAACGAATTTAAACCCGCAATGCTATTTCAATGGGTTTAGGGGCTTCTAGGCAAAAGGGGCGTGGCCAAAAGTATATCGACCCTCAGCCATGTCATGGCCTATACTATGAATGGCATTCTGCGCTTCTGGACCCAAAGGGGCGGGGCCTAACGAATTTAAACCATCAATGCTATTTCAATGGGTTTAGGGGCTTCTAGGCAAAAGGGGCGTGGCCAAAAGTATCTCAACCCTCAGCCATGTCATGGCCTATACTATGAATGGTATTCTGGGCTTCTGGACCCAAAGGGGCGGGGCCTAACGAATTTAAACCCGCAATGCTATTTCAATGGGTTTAGGGGCTTCTAGGCAAAAGGGGCGTGGCCAAAAGTATATCGACCCTCAGCCATGTCATGGCCTATACTATGAATGGCATTCTGCGCTTCTGGACCCAAAGGGGCGGGGCCTAACGAATTTAAACCCCCCAATGCTATTTCAATGGGTTTAGGGGCTTCTAGGCAAAAGGGGTGTGGCCAAAAGTATCTCAACCCTCAGCCATGTCATGGCCTACACTATGAATGATATTCTTGGCTTCTGGACCCAAAGGGGCGGGGCCTAACGAATTTAAACCCCCCAATGCTATTTCAATGGTTTTAGGGGCTTCTAGGCAAAAGGGGCGTGGCCAAAAGTATCTCAACCCTCAGCCATGTCATGGCCTATACTATGAATGGTATTCTTGGCTTCTGGACCCAAAGGGGCGGGGCCTAACGAATTTAAACCCCCAATGCTATTTCAATGGGTTTAGGGGCTTCTAGGCAAAATGGGCGTTGCCAAAAGTATCTCAACCCTCAGCCATGTCATGGCCTATACTATGAATGGCATTCTGGGCTTCTGGACCCAAATGGGCGGGGCCTAACGAATTTAAACCCCCAATGCTATTTCAATGGGTTTAGGGGCTTCTATGCAAAAGGGGCGTGGCAAAAAGTATATCAACCCTTAGCCATGTCATGGCCTATACTATGAAAGGTATTCTGGGCTTCTGGACCCAAAGGGGCGGGGCCTAACGAATTTAAACCCCCAATGCTATTTCAATAGGTTTAGGGGCTTCTAGGCAAAAGGGGCGTGGCCAAAAGTATCTCAACCCTCAGCCATGTCATGGCCTATACTCTGAATGGTATTCTGGGCTTCTAAACCCAAAGGGGCGGGGCCTAACGAATTTAAACCCCTAATGCTATTTCAATGGGTTTAGGGGCTTCTATGCAAAAGGGGCGTGGCAAAAAGTATATCAACCCTTAGCCATGTCATGGCCTATACTATGAATGGTATTCTGGGTTTCTGGACCCAAAGGGGCGGGGCCTAACGAATTTAAACCCCCAATGCTATTTCAATGGGTTTAGGGGCTTCTAGGCAAAAGGTGCATGGTCAAAAGTGTCTCAACCCTCAGCCATGTCATGGCCTATACTCTGAATGGTATTCTGGGCTTCTAAACCCAAAGGGGCGGGGCCTAACGAATTTAAACCCCCAATTCTATTTCAATGGGTTTAGGGGCTTCTAGGCAAAAGGGGCGTGGCCAAAAGTATCTCAACCCTCAGCCATGTCATGGCCTATACTCTGAATGGTATTCTGGGCTTCTGGACCCAAATGGGCGGGGCCTAACGAATTTAAACCCCCAATGCTATTTCAATGGGTTTAGGGGCTTCTAGGCAAGAGGGGCGTGGCCAAAAGTATCTCAACCCTCAGCCATGTCATGGCCTATACTATGAATGGTATTCTAAGCTTCTGGACCCAAAGGGGCGGGGCCTAACGAATTTAAACCATCAATGCTATTTCAATGGGTTTAGGGGCTTCTAGGCAAAAGGGGCGTGGCCAAAAGTATATCAACCCTCAGCCATGTCATGGCCTATACTATGAATGGTATTCTGGGCTTCTGGACCCAAAGGGGTGGGGCCTAACGAATTTAAACCCCCCAATGCTATTTCAATGGGTTTAGGGGCTTCTAGGCAAAAGGGGCGTGGCCAAAAGTATCTCAACCCTCATCCATGTCATGGCCAATACTATGAATGGTATTCTTGGCTTCTGGACCCAAAGGGGCGGGGCCTAACGAATTTAAACCCCCAATGCTATTTCAATGGGTTTAGGGGCTTCTAGGCAAAATGGGCGTGGCCAAAAGTATCTCAACCCTCAGCCATGTCATGGCCTATACTATGAATGGCATTCTGGGCTTCTGGACCCAAAGGGGCGGGGCCTAACGAATTTAAACCCCCAATGCTATTTCAATGGGTTTAGGGGCTTCTAGGCAAAAGAGGCGTGGCCAAAAGTATCTCAACCCTCAGCCATGTCATGGCCTATACTATGAATGGTATTCTGGGCTTCTGGACCCAAAGGGGCGGGGCCTAACGAATTTAAACCCCCAATGCTATTTCAATGGGTTTAGGGGCTTCTAGGCAAAAGGGGCGTGGCCAAAAGTATCTCAACCCTCAGCCATGTCATGGCCTATACTATGAATGGTATTCTGGGCTTATGGACCCAAAGGGGCGGGGCCTAACGAATTTAAACCCCCAATGCTATTTCAATGGGTTTAGGGGCTTCTAGGCAAAAGGGGTGTGGCCAAAAGTATCTCAACCCTCAGCCATGTCATAGCCTATACTATGAATGGTATTCTGGGCTTCTGGACCCAAAGGGGCGGGGCCTAACGAATTTAAACCCCCAATGCTATTTCAATGGGTTTAGGGGCTTCTAGGAAAAAGGGGCGTGGCCAAAAGTATGTCAACCTCAGCCATGTCATGGCCTATACTCTGAATGGTATTCTATGCTTCTAAACCCAAAGGGGCGGGGCCTAACGAATTTAAACCCCCAATGCTATTTCAATGGGTTTAGGGGCTTCTAGGCAAAAGGGGCGTGACCCAAAGTATCTCAACCCTCAGCCATGTCATGGCCTATACTATGAATGGCATTCTGGGCTTCTGGACCCAAAGGGGCGGGGCCTAACGAATTTAAACCCCCCATGCTATTTCAATGGGTTTAGGGGCTTCTAGGCAAAAGGGGCGTGGCCAAAAGTATCTCAACCCTCAGCCATGTCATGGCCTATACTATGAATGGTATTCTGGGCTTCTGGACCCAAAGGGGCGGGGCCTAACGAATTTAATCCCCCAATGCTATTTCAATGGGTTTAGGGGCTTCTAGGCAAAAGGGGCGTGGCCAAAAGTATCTCAACCCTCAGCCATGTCATGGCCTATCTTATGAATGGTATTCTGGGCTTATGGACCCAAAGGGGCGGGGCCTAACGAATTTAAACCCCCAATGCTATTTCAATGGGTTTAGGGGCTTCTAGGCAAAAGGGGCGTGGCCAAAAGTATCTCAACCCTCAGCCATGTCATGGCCTATACTATGAATGGTATTCTGGGCTTCTGGACCCAAAGGGGCGGGGCCTAACGAATTTAAACCCCCAATGCTATTTCAATGGGTTTAGGGGCTTCTAGAAAAAAGGGGCGTGGCCAAAAGTATGTCAACCCTCAGCCATGTCATGGCCTATACTCTGAATGGTATTCTGGGCTTCTGGACCCAAAGGGGCGGGGCCTAACGAATTTAAACCCGCAATGCTATTTCAATGGGTTTAGGGGCTTCTAGGCAAAAGGGGCGTGGCCAAAAGTATATCGACCCTCAGCCATGTCATGGCCTATACTATGAATGGCATTCTGCGCTTCTGGACCCAAAGGGGCGGGGCCTAACGAATTTAAACCATCAATGCTATTTCAATGGGTTTAGGGGCTTCTAGGCAAAAGGGGCGTGGCCAAAAGTATCTCAACCCTCAGCCATGTCATGGCCTATACTATGAATGGCATTCTGCGCTTCTGGACCCAAAGGGGCGGGGCCTAACGAATTTAAACCCCCCAATGCTATTTCAATGGGTTTAGGGGCTTCTAGGCAAAAGGGGTGTGGCCAAAAGTATCTCAACCCTCAGCCATGTCATGGCCTACACTATGAATGATATTCTTGGCTTCTGGACCCAAAGGGGCGGGGCCTAACGAATTTAAACCCCCCAATGCTATTTCAATGGTTTTAGGGGCTTCTAGGCAAAAGGGGCGTGGCCAAAAGTATCTCAACCCTCAGCCATGTCATGGCCTATACTATGAATGGTATTCTTGGCTTCTGGACCCAAAGGGGCGGGGCCTAACGAATTTAAACCCCCAATGCTATTTCAATGGGTTTAGGGGCTTCTAGGCAAAATGGGCGTTGCCAAAAGTATCTCAACCCTCAGCCATGTCATGGCCTATACTATGAATGGCATTCTGGGCTTCTGGACCCAAAGGGGCGGGGCCTAACGAATTTAAACCATCAATGCTATCTCAATGGGTTTAGGGGCTTCTATGCAAAAGGGGCGTGGCAAAAAGTATATCAACCCTTAGCCATGTCATGGCCTATACTATGAATGGTATTCTGGGTTTCTAGACCCAAAGGGGCGGGGCCTAACGAATTTAAACCCCCAATGCTATTTCAATGGGTTTAGGGGCTTCTAGGCAAAAGGTGCGTGGTCAAAAGTGTCTCAACCCTCAGCCATGTCATGGCCTATACTCTGAATGGTATTCTGGGCTTCTAAACCCAAAGGGGCGGGGCCTAACGAATTTAAACCCCCAATTCTATTTCAATGGGTTTAGGGGCTTCTAGGCAAAAGGGGCGTGGCCAAAAGTATCTCAACCCTCAGCCATGTCATGGCCTATACTCTGAATGGTATTCTGGGCTTCTGGACCCAAATGGGCGGGGCCTAACGAATTTAAACCCCCAATGCTATTTCAATGGGTTTAGGGGCTTCTAGGCAAGAGGGGCGTGGCCAAAAGTATCTCAACCCTCAGCCATGTCATGGCCTATACTATGAATGGTATTCTAAGCTTCTGGACCCAAAGGGGCGGGGCCTAACGAATTTAAACCATCAATGCTATTTCAATGGGTTTAGGGGCTTCTAGGCAAAAGGGGCGTGGCCAAAAGTATATCAACCCTCAGCCATGTCATGGCCTATACTATGAATGGTATTCTGGGCTTCTGGACCCAAAGGGGTGGGGCCTAACGAATTTAAACCCCCCAATGCTATTTCAATGGGTTTAGGGGCTTCTAGGCAAAAGGGGCGTGGCCAAAAGTATCTCAACCCTCATCCATGTCATGGCCAATACTATGAATGGTATTCTTGGCTTCTGGACCCAAAGGGGCGGGGCCTAACGAATTTAAACCCCCAATGCTATTTCAATGGGTTTAGGGGCTTCTAGGCAAAATGGGCGTGGCCAAAAGTATCTCAACCCTCAGCCATGTCATGGCCTATACTATGAATGGCATTCTGGGCTTCTGGACCCAAAGGGGCGGGGCCTAACGAATTTAAACCCCCAATGATATTTCAATGGGTTTAGGGGCTTCTAGGCAAAAGAGGCGTGGCCAAAAGTATCTCAACCCTCAGCCATGTCATGGCCTATACTATGAATGGTATTCTGGGCTTCTGGACCCAAAGGGGCGGGGCCTAACGAATTTAAACCCCCAATGCTATTTCAATGGGTTTAGGGGCTTCTAGGCAAAAGGGGCGTGGCCAAAAGTATCTCAACCCTCAGCCATGTCATGGCCTATACTATGAATGGTATTCTGGGCTTCTGGACCCAAAGGGGCGGGGCCTAACGAATTTAAACCCCCAATGCTATTTCAATGGGTTTAGGGGCTTCTAGGCAAAAGGGGCGTGGCCAAAAGTATCTCAACCCTCAGCCATGTCATGGCCTATCTTATGAATGGTATTCTGGGCTTATGGACCCAAAGGGGCGGGGCCTAACGAATTTAAACCCCCAATGCTATTTCAATGGGTTTAGGGGCTTCTAGGCAAGAGGGGCGTGGCCAAAAGTATCTCAACCCTCAGCCATGTCATGGCCTATACTCTGAATGGTATTCTGGGCTTCTGGACCCAAATGGGCGGGGCCTAACGAATTTAAACCCCCAATGCTATTTCAAAGGGTTTAGGGGCTTCTAGGCAAGAGGGGCGTGGCCAAAAGTATCTTAACCCTCAGCCATGTCATGGCCTATCCTATGAATGGTATTCTGGGCTTCTGGACCCAAAGGGGCGGGGCCTAACGAATTTAAACCATCAATGCTATTTCAATGGGTTTAGGGGCTTCTAGGCAAAAGGGGCGTGGCCAAAAGTATCTCAACCCTCAGCCATGTCATGGCCTATACTATGAATGGTATTCTGGGCTTCTGGACCCAAAGGGGCGGGGCCTAACGAATTTAAACCCGCAATGCTATTTCAATGGGTTTAGGGGCTTCTAGGCAAAAGGGGCGTGGCCAAAAGTATATCGACCCTCAGCCATGTCATGGCCTATACTATGAATGGCATTCTGCGCTTCTGGACCCAAAGGGGCGGGGCCTAACGAATTTAAACCCCCCAATGCTATTTCAATGGGTTTAGGGGCTTCTAGGCAAAAGGGGTGTGGCCAAAAGTATCTCAACCCTCAGCCATGTCATGGCCTACACTATGAATGATATTCTTGGCTTCTGGACCCAAAGGGGCGGGGCCTAACGAATTTAAACCCCCCAATGCTATTTCAATGGTTTTAGGGGCTTCTAGGCAAAAGGGGCGTGGCCAAAAGTATCTCAACCCTCAGCCATGTCATGGCCTATACTATGAATGGTATTCTTGGCTTCTGGACCCAAAGGGGCGGGGCCTAACGAATTTAAACCCCCAATGCTATTTCAATGGGTTTAGGGGCTTCTAGGCAAAATGGGCATTGCCAAAAGTATCTCAACCCTCAGCCATGTCATGGCCTATACTATGAATGGCATTCTGGGCTTCTGGACCCAAATGGGCGGGGCCTAACGAATTTAAACCCCCAATGCTATTTCAATGGGTTTAGGGGCTTCTAGGCAAAAGGGGCGTGGCCAAAAGTATCTCAACCCTCAGCCATGTCATGGCCTATACTATGAATGGCATTCTGGGCTTCTGGACCCAAATGGGCGGGGCCTAACGAATTTAAACCCCCAATGCTATTTCAATGGGTTTAGGGGCTTCTAGGCAAAAGGGGCGTGGCCAAAAGTATCTCAACCCTCAGCCATGTCATGGCCTATACTATGAATGGTATTCTTGGCTTCTAGACCCAAATGGGCGGGGCCTAACGAATTTAAACCCCCCAATGCTATTTCAATGGGTTTAGGGGCTTCTAGGCAAAAGGGGCGTGGCCAAAAGTATCTCAACCCTCAGCTATGTCATGGCCTATACTATGAATGGTATTCTTGGCTTAAAGACCCAAAGGGGCGGGGCCTAACGAATTTAAACCCCCAATGCTATTCAATGGGTTTAGGGGCTTCTAGGCAAAATGGGCGTCGACAAAAGTATCGCAACCCTCAGCCATGTCATGGCCTATACTATGAATGGCATTCTGGGCTTCTGGACCCAAAGGGGCGGGGCCTAACGAATTGAAACCCCCAATGCTATTTCAATGGGTTTAGGGGCTTCTAGGCAAAAGGGGCGTGGCCAAAAGTATCTCAACCCTCAGCCATGTCATGGCCTATACTATGAATGGTATTCTGGGCTTCTGGACCCAAAGGGGCGGGGCCTAACGAATTTAAACCCCCAATGCTATTTCAATGGGTTTAGGGGCTTCTAGGCAAAAGGGGCGTGGCCAAAAGTATCTCAACCCTCAGCCATGTCATGGCCTATCTTATGAATGGTATTCTGGGCTTATGGACCCAAAGGGGCGGGGCCTAACGAATTTAAACCCCCAATGCTATTTCAATGGGTTTAGGGGCTTCTAGGCAAAAGGGGCGTGGCCAAAAGTATCTCAACCCTCAGCCATGTCATGGCCTATACTATGAATGGTATTCTGGGCTTCTGGACCCAAAGGGGCGGGGCCTAACGAATTTAAACCCCCAATGCTATTTCAATGGGTTTAGGGGCTTCTAGAAAAAAGGGGCGTGGCCAAAAGTATGTCAACCCTCAGCCATGTCATGGCCTATACTCTGAATGGTATTCTGGGCTTCTAAACCCAAAGGGGCGGGGCCTAACGAATTTAAACCCCCAATGCTATTTCAATGGGTTTAGGGGCTTCTAGGCAAAAGGGGCGTGGCCAAAAGTATCTCAACCCTCAGCCATGTCATGGCCTATACTCTGAATGGTATTCTGGGCTTATGGACCCAAAGGGGCGGGGCCTAACGAATTTAAACCCCCAATGCTATTTCAATGGGTTTAGGGGCTTCTAGGCAAAAGGGGCGTGGCCAAAAGTATCTCAACCCTCAGCCATGTCATGGCCTATACTATGAATGGTATTCTGGGTTTCTGGACCCAAAGGGGCGGGGCCTAACGAATTTAAACCCCCAATGCTATTTCAATGGGTTTAGGGGCTTCTAGGAAAAAGGGGCGTGGCCAAAAGTATGTCAACCCTCAGCCATGTCATGGCCTATACTCTGAATGGTATTCTGGGCTTCTAAACCCAAAGAGGCGGGGCCTAACGAATTTAAACCCCCAATGCTATTTCAATGGGTTTAGGGGCTTCTAGGCAAAAGGGGCGTGTCCAAAAGTATCTCAACCCTCAGCCATGTCATGACCTATACTCTGAATGGTATTCTGGGCTTCTAAACCCAAAGGGGCGGGGCTTAACGAATTTAAACCCCCAATGCTATTTCAATGGGTTTAGGGGCTGCTAGGCATAAGGGGCATGGCCAAAAGTATATCAACCCTCAGCCATGTCATGGCCTATACTCTGAATGGTATTCTGGGCTTCTAAACCCAAAGGGGCGGGGCCTAACGAATTTAAACCCCCAATGCTATTTCAATGGGTTTAGGGCAGTGTTTCCCAAACTGTGTGCCGTGGCTCCCTGGGGTGCCTCGGGACACTTTCAGGGGTGCCGCGGGTTGGTGGTCCAGGACCAATTCAAATTATTTATGATCAATTATTTATGGACAAAACCAGTGCTGGTGGCTGCCAATCATAAAATATATGTACAATCATATGCAAATCCTGCCCTTTAAACCATAACTGAACCTAAGAAGCACATATAAACACAATCTATTTAATTTTATATATATTTTTTGGCGCCTAGGGGTGCCGTGGAAAAATTCTGATACTCTAGGGTGCCGTGATTCGAAAAAGATTGGGAACCCCTGGTTTAGGGGCTTCTAGGCAAAAGGGGCGTGGCCAAAAGTATCTCAACCCTCAGCCATGTCATGGCCTATACTCTGAATGGTATTCTGGGCTTCTGGACCCAAATGGGCGGGGCCTAACGAATTTAAACCCCCAATGCTATTTCAAAGGGTTTAGGGGCTTCTAGGCAAGAGGGGCGTGGCCAAAAGTATCTTAACCCTCAGCCATGTCATGGCCTATACTATGAATGGTATTCTGGGCTTCTGGACCCAAAGGGGCGGGGCCTAACGAATTTAAACCATCAATGCTATTTCAATGGGTTTAGGGGCTTCTAGGCAAAAGGGGCGTGGCCAAAAGTATATCGACCCTCAGCCATGTCATGGCCTATACTATGAATGGTATTCTGGGCTTCTGGACCCAAAGGGGCGGGGCCTAACGAATTTAAACCCGCAATGCTATTTCAATGGGTTTAGGGGCTTCTAGGCAAAAGGGGCGTGGCCAAAAGTATATCGACCCTCAGCCATGTCATGGCCTATACTATGAATGGCATTCTGCGCTTCTGGACCCAAAGGGGCGGGGCCTAACGAATTTAAACCCCCCAATGCTATTTCAATGGGTTTAGGGGCTTCTAGGCAAAAGGGGTGTGGCCAAAAGTATCTCAACCCTCAGCCATGTCATGGCCTACACTATGAATGATATTCTTGGCTTCTGGACCCAAAGGGGCGGGGCCTAACGAATTTAAACCCCCCAATGCTATTTCAATGGTTTTAGGGGCTTCTAGGCAAAAGGGGCGTGGCCAAAAGTATCTCAACCCTCAGCCATGTCATGGCCTATACTATGAATGGCATTCTGGGCTTCTGGACCCAAATGGGCGGGGCCTAACGAATTTAAACCCCCAATGCTATTTCAATGGGTTTAGGGGCTTCTAGGCAAAAGGGGCGTGGCCAAAAGTATCTCAACCCTCAGCCATGTCATGGCCTATACTATGAATGGCATTCTGGGCTTCTGGACCCAAATGGGCGGGGCCTAACGAATTTAAACCCCCAATGCTATTTCAATGGGTTTAGGGGCTTCTAGGCAAAAGGGGCGTGGCCAAAAGTATCTCAACCCTCAGCCATGTCATGGCCTATACTATGAATGGTATTCTTGGCTTCTAGACCCAAATGGGCGGGGCCTAACGAATTTAAACCCCCCAATGCTATTTCAATGGGTTTAGGGGCTTCTAGGCAAAAGGGGCGTGGCCAAAAGTATCTCAACCCTCAGCTATGTCATGGCCTATACTATGAATGGTATTCTTGGCTTAAAGACCCAAAGGGGCGGGGCCTAACGAATTTAAACCCCCAATGCTATTCAATGGGTTTAGGGGCTTCTAGGCAAAATGGGCGTCGACAAAAGTATCTCAACCCTCAGCCATGTCATGGCCTATACTATGAATGGCATTCTGGGCTTCTGGACCCAAAGGGGCGGGGCCTAACGAATTGAAACCCCCAATGCTATTTCAATGGGTTTAGGGGCTTCTAGGCAAAAGGGGCGTGGCCAAAAGTATCTCAACCCTCAGCCATGTCATGGCCTATACTATGAATGGTATTCTGGGCTTCTGGACCCAAAGGGGCGGGGCCTAACGAATTTAAACCCCCCAATGCTATTTCAATGGGTTTAGGGGCTTCTAGGCAAAAGGGGCGTGGCCAAAAGTATCTCAACCCTCAGCCATGTCATGGCCTATACTATGAAAGGTATTCTGGGCTTCTGGACCCAAAGGGGCGGGGCCTAACGAATTTAAACCCCCAATGCTATTTCAATAGGTTTAGGGGCTTCTAGGCAAAAGGGGCGTGGCCAAAAGTATCTCAACCCTCAGCCATGTCATGGCCTATACTCTGAATGGTATTCTGGGCTTCTAAACCCAAAGGGGCGGGGCCTAACGAATTTAAACCCCTAATGCTATTTCAATGGGTTTAGGGGCTTCTATGCAAAAGGGGCGTGGCAAAAAGTATATCAACCCTTAGCCATGTCATGGCCTATACTATGAATGGTATTCTGGGTTTCTGGACCCAAAGGGGCGGGGCCTAACGAATTTAAACCCCCAATGCTATTTCAATGGGTTTAGGGGCTTCTAGGCAAAAGGTGCGTGGTCAAAAGTGTCTCAACCCTCAGCCATGTCATGGCCTATACTCTGAATGGTATTCTGGGCTTCTAAACCCAAAGGGGCGGGGCCTAACGAATTTAAACCCCCAATTCTATTTCAATGGGTTTAGGGGCTTCTAGGCAAAAGGGGCGTGGCCAAAAGTATCTCAACCCTCAGCCATGTCATGGCCTATACTCTGAATGGTATTCTGGGCTTCTGGACCCAAATGGGCGGGGCCTAACGAATTTAAACCCCCAATGCTATTTCAATGGGTTTAGGGGCTTCTAGGCAAGAGGGGCGTGGCCAAAAGTATCTCAACCCTCAGCCATGTCATGGCCTATACTATGAATGGTATTCTAAGCTTCTGGACCCAAAGGGGCGGGGCCTAACGAATTTAAACCATCAATGCTATTTCAATGGGTTTAGGGGCTTCTAGGCAAAAGGGGCGTGGCCAAAAGTATATCAACCCTCAGCCATGTCATGGCCTATACTATGAATGGTATTCTGGGCTTCTGGACCCAAAGGGGTGGGGCCTAACGAATTTAAACCCCCCAATGCTATTTCAATGGGTTTAGGGGCTTCTAGGCAAAAGGGGCGTGGCCAAAAGTATCTCAACCCTCATCCATGTCATGGCCAATACTATGAATGGTATTCTTGGCTTCTGGACCCAAAGGGGCGGGGCCTAACGAATTTAAACCCCCAATGCTATTTCAATGGGTTTAGGGGCTTCTAGGAAAAAGGGGCGTGGCCAAAAGTATCTCAACCCTCAGCCATGTCATGGCCTATACTATGAATGGCATTCTGGGCTTCTGGACCCAAAGGGGCGGGGCCTAACGAATTTAAACCCCCAATGCTATTTCAATGGGTTTAGGGGCTTCTAGGCAAAAGAGGCGTGGCCAAAAGTATCTCAACCCTCAGCCATGTCATGGCCTATACTATGAATGGTATTCTGGGCTTCTGGACCCAAAGGGGCGGGGCCTAACGAATTTAAACCCCCAATGCTATTTCAATGGGTTTAGGGGCTTCTAGGCAAAAGGGGCGTGGCCAAAAGTATCTCAACCCTCAGCCATGTCATGGCCTATACTATGAATGGTATTCTGGGCTTATGGACCCAAAGGGGCGGGGCCTAACGAATTTAAACCCCCAATGCTATTTCAATGGGTTTAGGGGCTTCTAGGCAAAAGGGGTGTGGCCAAAAGTATCTCAACCCTCAGCCATGTCATAGCCTATACTATGAATGGTATTCTGGGCTTCTGGACCCAAAGGGGCGGGGCCTAACGAATTTAAACCCCCAATGCTATTTCAATGGGTTTAGGGGCTTCTAGGAAAAAGGGGCGTGGCCAAAAGTATGTCAACCTCAGCCATGTCATGGCCTATACTCTGAATGGTATTCTATGCTACTAAACCCAAAGGGGCGGGGCCTAACGAATTTAAACCCCCAATGCTATTTCAATGGGTTTAGGGGCTTCTAGGCAAAAGGGGCGTGACCCAAAGTATCTCAACCCTCAGCCATGTCATGGCCTATACTATGAATGGCATTCTGGGCTTCTGGACCCAAAGGGGCGGGGCCTAACGAATTTAAACCCCCCATGCTATTTCAATGGGTTTAGGGGCTTCTAGGCAAAAGGGGCGTGGCCAAAAGTATCTCAACCCTCAGCCATGTCATGGCCTATACTATGAATGGTATTCTGGGCTTCTGGACCCAAAGGGGCGGGGCCTAACGAATTTAAACCCCCAATGCTATTTCAATGGGTTTAGGGGCTTCTAGGCAAAAGGGGCGTGGCCAAAAGTATCTCAACCCTCAGCCATGTCATGGCCTATCTTATGAATGGTATTCTGGGCTTATGGACCCAAAGGGGCGGGGCCTAACGAATTTAAACCCCCAATGCTATTTCAATGGGTTTAGGGGCTTCTAGGCAAAAGGGGCGTGGCCAAAAGTATCTCAACCCTCAGCCATGTCATGGCCTATACTATGAATGGTATTCTGGGCTTCTGGACCCAAAGGGGCGGGGCCTAACGAATTTAAACCCCCAATGCTATTTCAATGGGTTTAGGGGCTTCTAGAAAAAAGGGGCGTGGCCAAAAGTATGTCAACCCTCAGCCATGTCATGGCCTATACTCTGAATGGTATTCTGGGCTTCTGGACCCAAAGGGGCGGGGCCTAACGAATTTAAACCCGCAATGCTATTTCAATGGGTTTAGGGGCTTCTAGGCAAAAGGGGCGTGGCCAAAAGTATATCGACCCTCAGCCATGTCATGGCCTATACTATGAATGGCATTCTGCGCTTCTGGACCCAAAGGGGCGGGGCCTAACGAATTTAAACCATCAATGCTATTTCAATGGGTTTAGGGGCTTCTAGGCAAAAGGGGCGTGGCCAAAAGTATCTCAACCCTCAGCCATGTCATGGCCTATACTATGAATGGTATTCTGAGCTTCTGGACCCAAAGGGGCGGGGCCTAACGAATTTAAACCCACAATGCTATTTCAATGGGTTTAGGGGCTTCTAGGCAAAAGGGGCGTGGCCAAAAGTATCTAAACCCTCAGCCATGTCATGGCCTATACTCTGAATGGTATTCTGGGCTTCTAAACCCAAAGGGGCGGGGCCTAACGAATTTAAACCCCCAAAGCTATTTCAATGGGTTTAGGGGCTTCTAGGCAAAAGGGGCGTGGCCAAAAGTATCTCAACCCTCAGCCATGTCATGGCCTATACTCTGAATGATATTCTGGGCTTCTAAACCCAAAGGGGCGGGGCCTAACGAATTTAAACCCCCAATGCTATTTCAATGGGTTTAGGGGCTTCTAGGCAAAAGGGGCGTGGCCAAAAGTATCTCAACCCTCAGCCATGTCATGGCCTATACTATGAATGGTATTCTGGGTTTCTGGACCCAAAGGGGCGGGGCCTAACGAATTTAAACCCCCAATGCTATTTCAATGGGTTTAGGGGCTTCTAGGAAAAAGGGGCGTGGCCAAAAGTATGTCAACCCTCAGCCATGTCATGGCCTATACTCTGAATGGTATTCTGGGCTTCTAAACCCAAAGAGGCGGGGCCTAACGAATTTAAACCCCCAATGCTATTTCAATGGGTTTAGGGGCTTCTAGGCAAAAGGGGCGTGTCCAAAAGTATCTCAACCCTCAGCCATGTCATGACCTATACTCTGAATGGTATTCTGGGCTTCTAAACCCAAAGGGGCGGGGCTTAACGAATTTAAACCCCCAATGCTATTTCAATGGGTTTAGGGGCTGCTAGGCATAAGGGGCATGGCCAAAAGTATATCAACCCTCAGCCATGTCATGGCCTATACTCTGAATGGTATTCTGGGCTTCTAAACCCAAAGGGGCGGGGCCTAACGAATTTAAACCCCCAATGCTATTTCAATGGGTTTAGGGCAGTGTTTCCCAAACTGTGTGCCGTGGCTCCCTGGGGTGCCTCGGGACACTTTCAGGGGTGCCGCGGGTTGGTGGTCCAGGACCAATTCAAATTATTTATGATCAATTATTTATGGACAAAACCAGTGCTGGTGGCTGCCAATCATAAAATATATGTACAATCATATGCAAATCCTGCCCTTTAAACCATAACTGAACCTAAGAAGCACATATAAACACAATCTATTTAATTTTATATATATTTTTTGGCGCCTAGGGGTGCCGTGGAAAAATTCTGATACTCTAGGGTGCCGTGATTCGAAAAAGATTGGGAACCCCTGGTTTAGGGGCTTCTAGGCAAAAGGGGCGTGGCCAAAAGTATCTCAACCCTCAGCCATGTCATGGCCTATACTCTGAATGGTATTCTGGGCTTCTGGACCCAAATGGGCGGGGCCTAACGAATTTAAACCCCCAATGCTATTTCAAAGGGTTTAGGGGCTTCTAGGCAAGAGGGGCGTGGCCAAAAGTATCTTAACCCTCAGCCATGTCATGGCCTATACTATGAATGGTATTCTGGGCTTCTGGACCCAAAGGGGCGGGGCCTAACGAATTTAAACCATCAATGCTATTTCAATGGGTTTAGGGGCTTCTAGGCAAAAGGGGCGTGGCCAAAAGTATATCGACCCTCAGCCATGTCATGGCCTATACTATGAATGGTATTCTGGGCTTCTGGACCCAAAGGGGCGGGGCCTAACGAATTTAAACCCGCAATGCTATTTCAATGGGTTTAGGGGCTTCTAGGCAAAAGGGGCGTGGCCAAAAGTATATCGACCCTCAGCCATGTCATGGCCTATACTATGAATGGCATTCTGCGCTTCTGGACCCAAAGGGGCGGGGCCTAACGAATTTAAACCCCCCAATGCTATTTCAATGGGTTTAGGGGCTTCTAGGCAAAAGGGGTGTGGCCAAAAGTATCTCAACCCTCAGCCATGTCATGGCCTACACTATGAATGATATTCTTGGCTTCTGGACCCAAAGGGGCGGGGCCTAACGAATTTAAACCCCCCAATGCTATTTCAATGGTTTTAGGGGCTTCTAGGCAAAAGGGGCGTGGCCAAAAGTATCTCAACCCTCAGCCATGTCATGGCCTATACTATGAATGGTATTCTTGGCTTCTGGACCCAAAGGGGCGGGGCCTAACGAATTTAAACCCCCAATGCTATTTCAATGGGTTTAGGGGCTTCTAGGCAAAATGGGCGTTGCCAAAAGTATCTCAACCCTCAGCCATGTCATGGCCTATACTCTGAATGGTATTCTGGGCTTCTGGACCCAAATGGGCGGGGCCTAACGAATTTAAACCCCCAATGCTATTTCAATGGGTTTAGGGGCTTCTAGGCAAGAGGGGCGTGGCCAAAAGTATCTCAACCCTCAGCCATGTCATGGCCTATACTATGAATGGTATTCTAAGCTTCTGGACCCAAAGGGGCGGGGCCTAACGAATTTAAACCATCAATGCTATTTCAATGGGTTTAGGGGCTTCTAGGCAAAAGGGGCGTGGCCAAAAGTATATCAACCCTCAGCCATGTCATGGCCTATACTATGAATGGTATTCTGGGCTTCTGGACCCAAAGGGGTGGGGCCTAACGAATTTAAACCCCCCAATGCTATTTCAATGGGTTTAGGGGCTTCTAGGCAAAAGGGGCGTGGCCAAAAGTATCTCAACCCTCATCCATGTCATGGCCAATACTATGAATGGTATTCTTGGCTTCTGGACCCAAAGGGGCGGGGCCTAACGAATTTAAACCCCCAATGCTATTTCAATGGGTTTAGGGGCTTCTAGGAAAAAGGGGCGTGGCCAAAAGTATCTCAACCCTCAGCCATGTCATGGCCTATACTATGAATGGCATTCTGGGCTTCTGGACCCAAAGGGGCGGGGCCTAACGAATTTAAACCCCCAATGCTATTTCAATGGGTTTAGGGGCTTCTAGGCAAAAGAGGCGTGGCCAAAAGTATCTCAACCCTCAGCCATGTCATGGCCTATACTATGAATGGTATTCTGGGCTTCTGGACCCAAAGGGGCGGGGCCTAACGAATTTAAACCCCCAATGCTATTTCAATGGGTTTAGGGGCTTCTAGGCAAAAGGGGCGTGGCCAAAAGTATCTCAACCCTCAGCCATGTCATGGCCTATACTATGAATGGTATTCTGGGCTTATGGACCCAAAGGGGCGGGGCCTAACGAATTTAAACCCCCAATGCTATTTCAATGGGTTTAGGGGCTTCTAGGCAAAAGGGGTGTGGCCAAAAGTATCTCAACCCTCAGCCATGTCATAGCCTATACTATGAATGGTATTCTGGGCTTCTGGACCCAAAGGGGCGGGGCCTAACGAATTTAAACCCCCAATGCTATTTCAATGGGTTTAGGGGCTTCTAGAAAAAAGGGGCGTGGCCAAAAGTATGTCAACCCTCAGCCATGTCATGGCCTATACTCTGAATGGTATTCTGGGCTTCTGGACCCAAAGGGGCGGGGCCTAACGAATTTAAACCCGCAATGCTATTTCAATGGGTTTAGGGGCTTCTAGGCAAAAGGGGCGTGGCCAAAAGTATATCGACCCTCAGCCATGTCATGGCCTATACTATGAATGGCATTCTGCGCTTCTGGACCCAAAGGGGCGGGGCCTAACGAATTTAAACCATCAATGCTATTTCAATGGGTTTAGGGGCTTCTAGGCAAAAGGGGCGTGGCCAAAAGTATCTCAACCCTCAGCCATGTCATGGCCTATACTATGAATGGTATTCTGGGCTTCTGGACCCAAAGGGGCGGGGCCTAACGAATTTAAACCCACAATGCTATTTCAATGGGTTTAGGGGCTTCTAGGCAAAAGGGGCGTGGCCAAAAGTATCTAAACCCTCAGCCATGTCATGGCCTATACTCTGAATGGTATTCTGGGCTTCTAAACCCAAAGGGGCGGGGCCTAACGAATTTAAACCCCCAAAGCTATTTCAATGGGTTTAGGGGCTTCTAGGCAAAAGGGGCGTGGCCAAAAGTATCTCAACCCTCAGCCATGTCATGGCCTATACTCTGAATGATATTCTGGGCTTCTAAACCCAAAGGGGCGGGGCCTAACGAATTTAAACCCCCAATGCTATTTCAATGGGTTTAGGGGCTTCTAGGCAAAAGGGGCGTGGCCAAAAGTATCTCAACCCTCAGCCATGTCATGGCCTATACTATGAATGGTATTCTGGGTTTCTGGACCCAAAGGGGCGGGGCCTAACGAATTTAAACCCCCAATGCTATTTCAATGGGTTTAGGGGCTTCTAGGAAAAAGGGGCGTGGCCAAAAGTATGTCAACCCTCAGCCATGTCATGGCCTATACTCTGAATGGTATTCTGGGCTTCTAAACCCAAAGAGGCGGGGCCTAACGAATTTAAACCCCCAATGCTATTTCAATGGGTTTAGGGGCTTCTAGGCAAAAGGGGCGTGTCCAAAAGTATCTCAACCCTCAGCCATGTCATGACCTATACTCTGAATGGTATTCTGGGCTTCTAAACCCAAAGGGGCGGGGCTTAACGAATTTAAACCCCCAATGCTATTTCAATGGGTTTAGGGGCTGCTAGGCATAAGGGGCATGGCCAAAAGTATATCAACCCTCAGCCATGTCATGGCCTATACTCTGAATGGTATTCTGGGCTTCTAAACCCAAAGGGGCGGGGCCTAACGAATTTAAACCCCCAATGCTATTTCAATGGGTTTAGGGCAGTGTTTCCCAAACTGTGTGCCGTGGCTCCCTGGGGTGCCTCGGGACACTTTCAGGGGTGCCGCGGGTTGGTGGTCCAGGACCAATTCAAATTATTTATGATCAATTATTTATGGACAAAACCAGTGCTGGTGGCTGCCAATCATAAAATATATGTACAATCATATGCAAATCCTGCCCTTTAAACCATAACTGAACCTAAGAAGCACATATAAACACAATCTATTTAATTTTATATATATTTTTTGGCGCCTAGGGGTGCCGTGGAAAAATTCTGATACTCTAGGGTGCCGTGATTCGAAAAAGATTGGGAACCCCTGGTTTAGGGGCTTCTAGGCAAAAGGGGCGTGGCCAAAAGTATCTCAACCCTCAGCCATGTCATGGCCTATACTCTGAATGGTATTCTGGGCTTCTGGACCCAAATGGGCGGGGCCTAACGAATTTAAACCCCCAATGCTATTTCAAAGGGTTTAGGGGCTTCTAGGCAAGAGGGGCGTGGCCAAAAGTATCTTAACCCTCAGCCATGTCATGGCCTATACTATGAATGGTATTCTGGGCTTCTGGACCCAAAGGGGCGGGGCCTAACGAATTTAAACCATCAATGCTATTTCAATGGGTTTAGGGGCTTCTAGGCAAAAGGGGCGTGGCCAAAAGTATATCGACCCTCAGCCATGTCATGGCCTATACTATGAATGGTATTCTGGGCTTCTGGACCCAAAGGGGCGGGGCCTAACGAATTTAAACCCGCAATGCTATTTCAATGGGTTTAGGGGCTTCTAGGCAAAAGGGGCGTGGCCAAAAGTATATCGACCCTCAGCCATGTCATGGCCTATACTATGAATGGCATTCTGCGCTTCTGGACCCAAAGGGGCGGGGCCTAACGAATTTAAACCCCCCAATGCTATTTCAATGGGTTTAGGGGCTTCTAGGCAAAAGGGGTGTGGCCAAAAGTATCTCAACCCTCAGCCATGTCATGGCCTACACTATGAATGATATTCTTGGCTTCTGGACCCAAAGGGGCGGGGCCTAACGAATTTAAACCCCCCAATGCTATTTCAATGGTTTTAGGGGCTTCTAGGCAAAAGGGGCGTGGCCAAAAGTATCTCAACCCTCAGCCATGTCATGGCCTATACTATGAATGGTATTCTTGGCTTCTGGACCCAAAGGGGCGGGGCCTAACGAATTTAAACCCCCAATGCTATTTCAATGGGTTTAGGGGCTTCTAGGCAAAATGGGCGTTGCCAAAAGTATCTCAACCCTCAGCCATGTCATGGCCTATACTATGAATGGCATTCTGGGCTTCTGGACCCAAATGGGCGGGGCCTAACGAATTTAAACCCCCAATGCTATTTCAATGGGTTTAGGGGCTTCTAGGCAAAAGGGGCGTGGCCAAAAGTATCTCAACCCTCAGCCATGTCATGGCCTATACTATGAATGGCATTCTGGGCTTCTGGACCCAAATGGGCGGGGCCTAACGAATTTAAACCCCCAATGCTATTTCAATGGGTTTAGGGGCTTCTAGGCAAAAGGGGCGTGGCCAAAAGTATCTCAACCCTCAGCCATGTCATGGCCTATACTATGAATGGTATTCTTGGCTTCTAGACCCAAATGGGCGGGGCCTAACGAATTTAAACCCCCCAATGCTATTTCAATGGGTTTAGGGGCTTCTAGGCAAAAGGGGCGTGGCCAAAAGTATCTCAACCCTCAGCTATGTCATGGCCTATACTATGAATGGTATTCTTGGCTTAAAGACCCAAAGGGGCGGGGCCTAACGAATTTAAACCCCCAATGCTATTCAATGGGTTTAGGGGCTTCTAGGCAAAATGGGCGTCGACAAAAGTATCTCAACCCTCAGCCATGTCATGGCCTATACTATGAATGGCATTCTGGGCTTCTGGACCCAAAGGGGCGGGGCCTAACGAATTGAAACCCCCAATGCTATTTCAATGGGTTTAGGGGCTTCTAGGCAAAAGGGGCGTGGCCAAAAGTATCTCAACCCTCAGCCATGTCATGGCCTATACTATGAATGGTATTCTGGGCTTCTGGACCCAAAGGGGCGGGGCCTAACGAATTTAAACCCCCCAATGCTATTTCAATGGGTTTAGGGGCTTCTAGGCAAAAGGGGCGTGGCCAAAAGTATCTCAACCCTCAGCCATGTCATGGCCTATACTATGAAAGGTATTCTGGGCTTCTGGACCCAAAGGGGCGGGGCCTAACGAATTTAAACCCCCAATGCTATTTCAATAGGTTTAGGGGCTTCTAGGCAAAAGGGGCGTGGCCAAAAGTATCTCAACCCTCAGCCATGTCATGGCCTATACTCTGAATGGTATTCTGGGCTTCTAAACCCAAAGGGGCGGGGCCTAACGAATTTAAACCCCTAATGCTATTTCAATGGGTTTAGGGGCTTCTATGCAAAAGGGGCGTGGCAAAAAGTATATCAACCCTTAGCCATGTCATGGCCTATACTATGAATGGTATTCTGGGTTTCTGGACCCAAAGGGGCGGGGCCTAACGAATTTAAACCCCCAATGCTATTTCAATGGGTTTAGGGGCTTCTAGGCAAAAGGTGCGTGGTCAAAAGTGTCTCAACCCTCAGCCATGTCATGGCCTATACTCTGAATGGTATTCTGGGCTTCTAAACCCAAAGGGGCGGGGCCTAACGAATTTAAACCCCCAATTCTATTTCAATGGGTTTAGGGGCTTCTAGGCAAAAGGGGCGTGGCCAAAAGTATCTCAACCCTCAGCCATGTCATGGCCTATACTCTGAATGGTATTCTGGGCTTCTGGACCCAAATGGGCGGGGCCTAACGAATTTAAACCCCCAATGCTATTTCAATGGGTTTAGGGGCTTCTAGGCAAGAGGGGCGTGGCCAAAAGTATCTCAACCCTCAGCCATGTCATGGCCTATACTATGAATGGTATTCTAAGCTTCTGGACCCAAAGGGGCGGGGCCTAACGAATTTAAACCATCAATGCTATTTCAATGGGTTTAGGGGCTTCTAGGCAAAAGGGGCGTGGCCAAAAGTATATCAACCCTCAGCCATGTCATGGCCTATACTATGAATGGTATTCTGGGCTTCTGGACCCAAAGGGGTGGGGCCTAACGAATTTAAACCCCCCAATGCTATTTCAATGGGTTTAGGGGCTTCTAGGCAAAAGGGGCGTGGCCAAAAGTATCTCAACCCTCATCCATGTCATGGCCAATACTATGAATGGTATTCTTGGCTTCTGGACCCAAAGGGGCGGGGCCTAACGAATTTAAACCCCCAATGCTATTTCAATGGGTTTAGGGGCTTCTAGGAAAAAGGGGCGTGGCCAAAAGTATCTCAACCCTCAGCCATGTCATGGCCTATACTATGAATGGCATTCTGGGCTTCTGGACCCAAAGGGGCGGGGCCTAACGAATTTAAACCCCCAATGCTATTTCAATGGGTTTAGGGGCTTCTAGGCAAAAGAGGCGTGGCCAAAAGTATCTCAACCCTCAGCCATGTCATGGCCTATACTATGAATGGTATTCTGGGCTTCTGGACCCAAAGGGGCGGGGCCTAACGAATTTAAACCCCCAATGCTATTTCAATGGGTTTAGGGGCTTCTAGGCAAAAGGGGCGTGGCCAAAAGTATCTCAACCCTCAGCCATGTCATGGCCTATACTATGAATGGTATTCTGGGCTTATGGACCCAAAGGGGCGGGGCCTAACGAATTTAAACCCCCAATGCTATTTCAATGGGTTTAGGGGCTTCTAGGCAAAAGGGGTGTGGCCAAAAGTATCTCAACCCTCAGCCATGTCATAGCCTATACTATGAATGGTATTCTGGGCTTCTGGACCCAAAGGGGCGGGGCCTAACGAATTTAAACCCCCAATGCTATTTCAATGGGTTTAGGGGCTTCTAGGAAAAAGGGGCGTGGCCAAAAGTATGTCAACCTCAGCCATGTCATGGCCTATACTCTGAATGGTATTCTATGCTACTAAACCCAAAGGGGCGGGGCCTAACGAATTTAAACCCCCAATGCTATTTCAATGGGTTTAGGGGCTTCTAGGCAAAAGGGGCGTGACCCAAAGTATCTCAACCCTCAGCCATGTCATGGCCTATACTATGAATGGCATTCTGGGCTTCTGGACCCAAAGGGGCGGGGCCTAACGAATTTAAACCCCCCATGCTATTTCAATGGGTTTAGGGGCTTCTAGGCAAAAGGGGCGTGGCCAAAAGTATCTCAACCCTCAGCCATGTCATGGCCTATACTATGAATGGTATTCTGGGCTTCTGGACCCAAAGGGGCGGGGCCTAACGAATTTAAACCCCCAATGCTATTTCAATGGGTTTAGGGGCTTCTAGGCAAAAGGGGCGTGGCCAAAAGTATCTCAACCCTCAGCCATGTCATGGCCTATCTTATGAATGGTATTCTGGGCTTATGGACCCAAAGGGGCGGGGCCTAACGAATTTAAACCCCCAATGCTATTTCAATGGGTTTAGGGGCTTCTAGGCAAAAGGGGCGTGGCCAAAAGTATCTCAACCCTCAGCCATGTCATGGCCTATACTATGAATGGTATTCTGGGCTTCTGGACCCAAAGGGGCGGGGCCTAACGAATTTAAACCCCCAATGCTATTTCAATGGGTTTAGGGGCTTCTAGAAAAAAGGGGCGTGGCCAAAAGTATGTCAACCCTCAGCCATGTCATGGCCTATACTCTGAATGGTATTCTGGGCTTCTGGACCCAAAGGGGCGGGGCCTAACGAATTTAAACCCGCAATGCTATTTCAATGGGTTTAGGGGCTTCTAGGCAAAAGGGGCGTGGCCAAAAGTATATCGACCCTCAGCCATGTCATGGCCTATACTATGAATGGCATTCTGCGCTTCTGGACCCAAAGGGGCGGGGCCTAACGAATTTAAACCATCAATGCTATTTCAATGGGTTTAGGGGCTTCTAGGCAAAAGGGGCGTGGCCAAAAGTATCTCAACCCTCAGCCATGTCATGGCCTATACTATGAATGGTATTCTGGGCTTCTGGACCCAAAGGGGCGGGGCCTAACGAATTTAAACCCACAATGCTATTTCAATGGGTTTAGGGGCTTCTAGGCAAAAGGGGCGTGGCCAAAAGTATCTAAACCCTCAGCCATGTCATGGCCTATACTCTGAATGGTATTCTGGGCTTCTAAACCCAAAGGGGCGGGGCCTAACGAATTTAAACCCCCAAAGCTATTTCAATGGGTTTAGGGGCTTCTAGGCAAAAGGGGCGTGGCCAAAAGTATCTCAACCCTCAGCCATGTCATGGCCTATACTCTGAATGATATTCTGGGCTTCTAAACCCAAAGGGGCGGGGCCTAACGAATTTAAACCCCCAATGCTATTTCAATGGGTTTAGGGGCTTCTAGGCAAAATGGGCGTGGCCAAAAGTATCTCAACCCTCAGCCATGTCATGGCTTATACTATGAATGGTATTCTGGGCTTCTGGACCCAAATGGGCGGGGCCTAACGAATTTAAACCCCCAATGCTATTTCAATGGGTTTAGGGGCTTCTAGGCAAGAGGGGCGTGGCCAAAAGTATCTCAACCCTCAGCCATGTCATGGCCTATACTATGAATGGTATTCTGGGCTTCTGGACACAAAGGGGCGGGGCCTAACGAATTTAAACCATCAATGCTATTTCAATGGGTTTAGGGGCTTCTAGGCAAAAGGGGCGTGGCCAAAAGTATCTCAACCCTCAGCCATGTCATGGCCTATACTATGAATGGCATTCTGGGCTTCTGGACCCAAAGGGGCGGGGCCTAACGAATTTAAACACCCAATGCTATTTCAATGGGTTTAGGGGCTTCTAGGCAAAATGGGCGTGGCCAAAAGTATCTCAACCCTCAGCCATGTCATGGCCTATACTATGAATGGAATTCTGTGCTTCTGGACCCAAAGGGGCAGTACCTAACGAATTTAAACCCCCAATGCTATTTCAATGGGTTTAGGGGCTTCTAGGCAAAAGGGGCGTGGCCAAAAGTATCTCAACCCTCAGCCATGTCATGGCCTATACTATGAATGGTATTCTGGGCTTCTAAACCCAAAGGGGCGGGGCCTAACGAATTTAAACCCCCAATGCTATTTCAATGGGTTTAGGGGCTTCTAGGCAAAAGGGGCGTGGCCAAAAGTATCTCAACCCTCAGCCATGTCATGGCCTATACTCTGAATGATATTCTGGGCTTCTAAACCCAAAGGGGCGGGGCCTAACGAATTTAAACCCCCAATGCTATTTCAATGGGTTTAGGGGCTTCTAGGCAAAATGGGCGTGGCCAAAAGTATCTCAACCCTCAGCCATGTCATGGCTTATACTATGAATGGTATTCTGGGCTTCTGGACCCAAATGGGCGGGGCCTAACGAATTTAAACCCCCAATGCTATTTCAATGGGTTTAGGGGCTTCTAGGCAAGAGGGGCGTGGCCAAAAGTATCTCAACCCTCAGCCATGTCATGGCCTATACTATGAATGGTATTCTGGGCTTCTGGACACAAAGGGGCGGGGCCTAACGAATTTAAACCATCAATGCTATTTCAATGGGTTTAGGGGCTTCTAGGCAAAAGGGGCGTGGCCAAAAGTATCTCAACCCTCAGCCATGTCATGGCCTATACTATGAATGGTATTCTGGGCTTCTAAACCCAAAGGGGCGGGGCCTAACGAATTTAAACCCCCAATGCTATTTCAATGGGTTTAGGGGCTTCTAGGCAAAAGGGGCGTGGCCAAAAGTATCTCAACCCTCAGCCATGTCATGGCCTATACTCTGAATGATATTCTGGGCTTCTAAACCCAAAGGGGCGGGGCCTAACGAATTTAAACCCCCAATGCTATTTCAATGGGTTTAGGGGCTTCTAGGCAAAATGGGCGTGGCCAAAAGTATCTCAACCCTCAGCCATGTCATGGCTTATACTATGAATGGTATTTTGGGCATCTGGACCCAAATGGGCGGGGCCTAACGAATTTAAACCCCCAATGCTATTTCAATGGGTTTAGGGGCTTCTAGGCAAGAGGGGCGTGGCCAAAAGTATCTCAACCCTCAGCCATGTCATGGCCTATACTCTGAATGGTATTCTGGGCTTCTAAACCCAAAGGGGCGGGGCCTAACGAATTTAAACCCCCAATGCTATTTCAATGGGTTTAGGGGCTTCTAGGCAAAAGGGGCGTGGCCAAAAGTATCTCAACCCTCAGCCATGTCATGGCCTATACTATGAATGGCATTCTGCGCTTCTGGACCCAAAGGGGCGGGGCCTAACGAATGTAAACCCCCCCAATGCTATTTCAATGGGTTTAGGGGCTTCTAGGCAAAAGGGGCGTGGCCAAAAGTATCTCAACCCTCAGCCATGTCATGGCCTATACTATGAATGATATTCTTGGCTTCTGGACCCAAAGGGGCGGGGCCTAACGAATTTAAACCCCCCAATGCTATTTCAATGGGTTTAGGGGCTTCTAGGCAAAAGGGGCGTGGCCAAAAGTATCTCAACCCTCAGCCATGTCATGGCCTATACTATGAATGGCATTCTGGGCTTCTGGACCCAAAGGGGCGGGGCCTAACGAATTTAAACCCCCAATGCTATTTCAATGGGTTTAGGGGCTTCTAGGCAAAAGGGGCGTGGCCAAAAGTATCTCAACCCTCAGCCATGTCATGGCCAATACTATGAATGGTATTCTTGGCTTCTGGACCCAAAGGGGCGGGGCCTAACGAATTTAAACCCCCAATGCTATTTCAATGGGTTTAGGGGCTTCTAGGAAAAAGGGGCGTGGCCAAAAGTATCTCAACCCTCAGCCATGTCATGGCCTATACTATGAATGGCATTCTGGGCTTCTGGACCCAAAGGGGCGGGGCCTAACGAATTTAAACCCCCAATGCTATTTCAATGGGTTTAGGGGCTTCTAGGCAAAAGAGGCGTGGCCAAAAGTATCTCAACCCTCAGCCATGTCATGGCCTATACTATGAATGGTATTCTGGGCTTCTGGACCCAAAGGGGCGGGGCCTAACGAATTTAAACCCCCAATGCTATTTCAATGGGTTTAGGGGCTTCTAGGCAAAAGGGGCGTGGCCAAAAGTATCTCAACCCTCAGCCATGTCATGGCCTATACTATGAATGGTATTCTGGGCTTATGGACCCAAAGGGGCGGGGCCTAACGAATTTAAACCCCCAATGCTATTTCAATGGGTTTAGGGGCTTCTAGGCAAAAGGGGTGTGGCCAAAAGTATCTCAACCCTCAGCCATGTCATAGCCTATACTATGAATGGTATTCTGGGCTTCTGGACCCAAAGGGGCGGGGCCTAACGAATTTAAACCCCCAATGCTATTTCAATGGGTTTAGGGGCTTCTAGGAAAAAGGGGCGTGGCCAAAAGTATGTCAACCTCAGCCATGTCATGGCCTATACTCTGAATGGTATTCTATGCTACTAAACCCAAAGGGGCGGGGCCTAACGAATTTAAACCCCCAATGCTATTTCAATGGGTTTAGGGGCTTCTAGGCAAAAGGGGCGTGACCCAAAGTATCTCAACCCTCAGCCATGTCATGGCCTATACTATGAATGGCATTCTGGGCTTCTGGACCCAAAGGGGCGGGGCCTAACGAATTTAAACCCCCCATGCTATTTCAATGGGTTTAGGGGCTTCTAGGCAAAAGGGGCGTGGCCAAAAGTATCTCAACCCTCAGCCATGTCATGGCCTATACTATGAATGGTATTCTGGGCTTCTGGACCCAAAGGGGCGGGGCCTAACGAATTTAAACCCCCAATGCTATTTCAATGGGTTTAGGGGCTTCTAGGCAAAAGGGGCGTGGCCAAAAGTATCTCAACCCTCAGCCATGTCATGGCCTATCTTATGAATGGTATTCTGGGCTTATGGACCCAAAGGGGCGGGGCCTAACGAATTTAAACCCCCAATGCTATTTCAATGGGTTTAGGGGCTTCTAGGCAAAAGGGGCGTGGCCAAAAGTATCTCAACCCTCAGCCATGTCATGGCCTATACTATGAATGGTATTCTGGGCTTCTGGACCCAAAGGGGCGGGGCCTAACGAATTTAAACCCCCAATGCTATTTCAATGGGTTTAGGGGCTTCTAGAAAAAAGGGGCGTGGCCAAAAGTATGTCAACCCTCAGCCATGTCATGGCCTATACTCTGAATGGTATTCTGGGCTTCTGGACCCAAAGGGGCGGGGCCTAACGAATTTAAACCCGCAATGCTATTTCAATGGGTTTAGGGGCTTCTAGGCAAAAGGGGCGTGGCCAAAAGTATATCGACCCTCAGCCATGTCATGGCCTATACTATGAATGGCATTCTGCGCTTCTGGACCCAAAGGGGCGGGGCCTAACGAATTTAAACCATCAATGCTATTTCAATGGGTTTAGGGGCTTCTAGGCAAAAGGGGCGTGGCCAAAAGTATCTCAACCCTCAGCCATGTCATGGCCTATACTATGAATGGTATTCTGGGCTTCTGGACCCAAAGGGGCGGGGCCTAACGAATTTAAACCCACAATGCTATTTCAATGGGTTTAGGGGCTTCTAGGCAAAAGGGGCGTGGCCAAAAGTATCTAAACCCTCAGCCATGTCATGGCCTATACTCTGAATGGTATTCTGGGCTTCTAAACCCAAAGGGGCGGGGCCTAACGAATTTAAACCCCCAAAGCTATTTCAATGGGTTTAGGGGCTTCTAGGCAAAAGGGGCGTGGCCAAAAGTATCTCAACCCTCAGCCATGTCATGGCCTATACTCTGAATGATATTCTGGGCTTCTAAACCCAAAGGGGCGGGGCCTAACGAATTTAAACCCCCAATGCTATTTCAATGGGTTTAGGGGCTTCTAGGCAAAATGGGCGTGGCCAAAAGTATCTCAACCCTCAGCCATGTCATGGCTTATACTATGAATGGTATTCTGGGCTTCTGGACCCAAATGGGCGGGGCCTAACGAATTTAAACCCCCAATGCTATTTCAATGGGTTTAGGGGCTTCTAGGCAAGAGGGGCGTGGCCAAAAGTATCTCAACCCTCAGCCATGTCATGGCCTATACTATGAATGGTATTCTGGGCTTCTGGACACAAAGGGGCGGGGCCTAACGAATTTAAACCATCAATGCTATTTCAATGGGTTTAGGGGCTTCTAGGCAAAAGGGGCGTGGCCAAAAGTATCTCAACCCTCAGCCATGTCATGGCCTATACTATGAATGGCATTCTGGGCTTCTGGACCCAAAGGGGCGGGGCCTAACGAATTTAAACACCCAATGCTATTTCAATGGGTTTAGGGGCTTCTAGGCAAAATGGGCGTGGCCAAAAGTATCTCAACCCTCAGCCATGTCATGGCCTATACTATGAATGGAATTCTGTGCTTCTGGACCCAAAGGGGCAGTACCTAACGAATTTAAACCCCCAATGCTATTTCAATGGGTTTAGGGGCTTCTAGGCAAAAGGGGCGTGGCCAAAAGTATCTCAACCCTCAGCCATGTCATGGCCTATACTATGAATGGTATTCTGGGCTTCTAAACCCAAAGGGGCGGGGCCTAACGAATTTAAACCCCCAATGCTATTTCAATGGGTTTAGGGGCTTCTAGGCAAAAGGGGCGTGGCCAAAAGTATCTCAACCCTCAGCCATGTCATGGCCTATACTCTGAATGATATTCTGGGCTTCTAAACCCAAAGGGGCGGGGCCTAACGAATTTAAACCCCCAATGCTATTTCAATGGGTTTAGGGGCTTCTAGGCAAAATGGGCGTGGCCAAAAGTATCTCAACCCTCAGCCATGTCATGGCTTATACTATGAATGGTATTCTGGGCTTCTGGACCCAAATGGGCGGGGCCTAACGAATTTAAACCCCCAATGCTATTTCAATGGGTTTAGGGGCTTCTAGGCAAGAGGGGCGTGGCCAAAAGTATCTCAACCCTCAGCCATGTCATGGCCTATACTATGAATGGTATTCTGGGCTTCTGGACACAAAGGGGCGGGGCCTAACGAATTTAAACCATCAATGCTATTTCAATGGGTTTAGGGGCTTCTAGGCAAAAGGGGCGTGGCCAAAAGTATCTCAACCCTCAGCCATGTCATGGCCTATACTATGAATGGTATTCTGGGCTTCTAAACCCAAAGGGGCGGGGCCTAACGAATTTAAACCCCCAATGCTATTTCAATGGGTTTAGGGGCTTCTAGGCAAAAGGGGCGTGGCCAAAAGTATCTCAACCCTCAGCCATGTCATGGCCTATACTCTGAATGATATTCTGGGCTTCTAAACCCAAAGGGGCGGGGCCTAACGAATTTAAACCCCCAATGCTATTTCAATGGGTTTAGGGGCTTCTAGGCAAAATGGGCGTGGCCAAAAGTATCTCAACCCTCAGCCATGTCATGGCTTATACTATGAATGGTATTTTGGGCATCTGGACCCAAATGGGCGGGGCCTAACGAATTTAAACCCCCAATGCTATTTCAATGGGTTTAGGGGCTTCTAGGCAAGAGGGGCGTGGCCAAAAGTATCTCAACCCTCAGCCATGTCATGGCCTATACTCTGAATGGTATTCTGGGCTTCTAAACCCAAAGGGGCGGGGCCTAACGAATTTAAACCCCCAATGCTATTTCAATGGGTTTAGGGGCTTCTAGGCAAAAGGGGCGTGGCCAAAAGTATCTCAACCCTCAGCCATGTCATGGCCTATACTATGAATGGCATTCTGCGCTTCTGGACCCAAAGGGGCGGGGCCTAACGAATGTAAACCCCCCCAATGCTATTTCAATGGGTTTAGGGGCTTCTAGGCAAAAGGGGCGTGGCCAAAAGTATCTCAACCCTCAGCCATGTCATGGCCTATACTATGAATGATATTCTTGGCTTCTGGACCCAAAGGGGCGGGGCCTAACGAATTTAAACCCCCCAATGCTATTTCAATGGGTTTAGGGGCTTCTAGGCAAAAGGGGCGTGGCCAAAAGTATCTCAACCCTCAGCCATGTCATGGCCTATACTATGAATGGCATTCTGGGCTTCTGGACCCAAAGGGGCGGGGCCTAACGAATTTAAACCCCCAATGCTATTTCAATGGGTTTAGGGGCTTCTAGGCAAAAGGGGCGTGGCCAAAAGTATCTCAACCCTCAGCCATGTCATGGCCTATACTATGAATGGCATTCTGGGCTTCTGGACCCAAAGGGGCGGGGCCTAACGAATTTAAACCCCCAATGCTATTTCAATGGGTTTAGGGGCTTCTAGGCAAAAGGGGCGTGGCCAAAAGTATCTCAACCCTCATCCATGTCATGGCCTATACTATAAATGGTATTCTGGGCTTATGGACCCAAAGGGGCGGGGACTAACGAATTTAAACCCCCCAATGCTATTTCAAAGGGTTTAGGGGCTTCTAGGCAAAAGGGGCGTGGCCAAAAGTATCTCAACCCTCAGCCATGTCATGGCCTATACTATGAATGGTTTTCTGGGCTTCTGGACCCAAAGGGGCGGGGCCTAACGAATTTAAACCCCCACTGCTATTTCAATGGGTTTAGGGGCTTCTAGGCAAAAGGGGCGTGGCCAAAAGTATCTCAACCCTCAGCCATGTCATGGCCTATACTATGAATGGTATTCTGGGCTTCTGGACCCAAAGGGGCGAGGCCTAACGAATTTAAACCCCCAATGCTATTTCAATGGGTTTAGGGGCTTCTAGGCAAAAGGGGCGTGGCCAAAAGTATCTAAACCCTCAGCCATGTCATGGCCTATACTCTGAATGGTATTCTGGGCTTCTAAACCCAAAGGGGCGGGGCCTAACGAATTTAAACCCCTAATGCTATTTCAATGGGTTTAGGGGCTTCTATGCAAAAGGGGCGTGGCAAAAAGCATATCAACCCTCAGCCATGTCATGGCCTATACTATGAATGGTATTCTGGGTTTCTGGACCCAAAGGGGCGGGGCCTAACGAATTTAAACAACCAATGCTATTTCAATGGGTTTAGGGGCTTCTAGGCAAAAGGGGCGTGGCCAAAAGTATCTCAACCCTCAGCCATGTCATGGCCTATACTATGAATGGTATTCTGGGCTTCTGGACCCAAAGGGGCGGGGCCTAACGAATTTAAACCCCCAATGCTATTTCAATGGGTTTAGGGGCTTCTAGGCAAAAGGGGCGTGGCCAAAAGTATCTCAACCCTCAGCCATGTCATGGCCTATACTATGAATGGTATTCTGGGCTTCTGGACCCAAAGGGGCGGGGCCTAACGAATTTAAACCCCAATGCTATTTCAATGGGTTTAGGGGCTTCTAGGCAAAAGGGGCGTGGCCAAAAGTATCTCAACCCTCAGCCATGTCATGGCCTATACTATGAATGGCATTCTGGGCTTCTGGACCCAAAGGGGCGGGGCCTAACGAATTTAAACCCCCAATGCTATTTCAATGGGTTTAGGGGCTTCTAGGCAAAAGGGGCGTGGCCAAAAGTATCTCAACCCTCATCCATGTCATGGCCTATACTATGAATGGTATTCTGGGCTTATGGACCCAAAGGGGCGGGGACTAACGAATTTAAACCCCCCAATGCTATTTCAAAGGGTTTAGGGGCTTCTAGACAAAAGGGGCGTGGCCAAAAGTATCTCAACCCTCAGCCATGTCATGGCCTATACTATGAATGGTATTCTGGGCTTCTGGACCCAAAGGGGCGGGGCCTAACGAATTTAAACCCCCACTGCTATTTCAATGGGTTTAGGGGCTTCTAGGCAAAAGGGGCGTGGCCAAAAGTATCTCAACCCTCAGCCATGTCATGGCCTATACTATGAATGGTATTCTGGGCTTCTGGACCCAAAGGGGCGGGGCCTAACGAATTTAAACCCCCAATGCTATTTCAATGGGTTTAGGGGCTTCTAGGCAAAAGGGGCGTGGCCAAAAGTATCTAAACCCTCAGCCATGTCATGGCCTATACTCTGAATGGTATTCTGGGCTTCTAAACCCAAAGGGGCGGGGCCTAACGAATTTAAACCCCTAATGCTATTTCAATGGGTTTAGGGGCTTCTATGCAAAAGGGGCGTGGCAAAAAGCATATCAACCCTCAGCCATGTCATGGCCTATACTATGAATGGTATTCTGGGTTTCTGGACCCAAAGGGGCGGGGCCTAACGAATTTAAACCCCCCAATGCTATTTCAATGGGTTTAGGGGCTTCTAGGCAAAAGGGGCGTGGCCAAAAGTATCTCAACCCTCAGCCATGTCATGGCCTATACTATGAATGGTATTCTGGGCTTATGGACCCAAAGGGGCGGGGCCTAACGAATTTAAACCCCCAATGCTATATCAATGGGTTTAGGGGCTTCTAGGCAAAAGGGGCGTGGCCAAAAGTATCTCAACCCTCAGCCATGTCATGGCCTATACTCTGAATGGTATTCTGGGCTTCTAAACCCAAAGGGGCGGGGCCTAACGAATTTAAACCCCCAATGCTATTTCAATGGGTTTAGGGGCTTCTAGGCAAAAGGGGCGTGGCCAAAAGTATCTCAACCCTCAGCCATGTCATGGCCTATACTATGAATGGCATTCTGGGCTTCTGGACCCAAAGGGGCGGGGCCTAACGAATTTAAACCCCCAATGCTATTTCAATGGGTTTAGGGGCTTCTAGGCAAAATGGGCGTGGCCAAAAGTATCTCAACCCTCAGCCATGTCATGGCCTATACTATGAATGGAATTCTGTGCTTCTGGACCCAAAGGGGCGGTACCTAACGAATTTAAACCCCCAATGCTATTTCAATGGGTTTAGGGGCTTCTAGGCAAAAGGGGCGTGGCCAAAAGTATCTCAACCCTCAGCCATGTCATGGCCTATACTATGAATGGTATTCTGGGCTTCTAAACCCAAAGGGGCGGGGCCTAACGAATTTAAACCCCCAATGCTATTTCAATGGGTTTAGGGGCTTCTAGGCAAAAGGGGCGTGGCCAAAAGTATCTCAACCCTCAGCCATGTCATGGCCTATACTCTGAATGATATTCTGGGCTTCTAAACCCAAAGGGGCGGGGCCTAACGAATTTAAACCCCCAATGCTATTTCAATGGGTTTAGGGGCTTCTAGGCAAAATGGGCGTGGCCAAAAGTATCTCAACCCTCAGCCATGTCATGGCTTATACTATGAATGGTATTCTGGGCTTCTGGACCCAAATGGGCGGGGCCTAACGAATTTAAACCCCCAATGCTATTTCAATGGGTTTAGGGGCTTCTAGGCAAGAGGGGCGTGGCCAAAAGTATCTCAACCCTCAGCCATGTCATGGCCTATACTATGAATGGTATTCTGGGCTTCTGGACACAAAGGGGCGGGGCCTAACGAATTTAAACCATCAATGCTATTTCAATGGGTTTAGGGGCTTCTAGGCAAAATGGGCGTGGCCAAAAGTATCTCAACCCTCAGCCATGTCATGGCCTATACTATGAATGGCATTCTGGGCTTCTGGACCCAAAGGGGCGGGGCCTAACGAATTTAAACCCCCAATGCTATTTCAATGGGTTTAGGGGCTTCTAGGCAAAATGGGCGTGGCCAAAAGTATCTCAACCCTCAGCCATGTCATGGCCTATACTATGAATGGAATTCTGTGCTTCTGGACCCAAAGGGGCGGTACCTAACGAATTTAAACCCCCAATGCTATTTCAATGGGTTTAGGGGCTTCTAGGCAAAAGGGGCGTGGCCAAAAGTATCTCAACCCTCAGCCATGTCATGGCCTATACTATGAATGGTATTCTGGGCTTCTAAACCCAAAGGGGCGGGGCCTAACGAATTTAAACCCCCAATGCTATTTCAATGGGTTTAGGGGCTTCTAGGCAAAAGGGGCGTGGCCAAAAGTATCTCAACCCTCAGCCATGTCATGGCCTATACTCTGAATGATATTCTGGGCTTCTAAACCCAAAGGGGCGGGGCCTAACGAATTTAAACCCCCAATGCTATTTCAATGGGTTTAGGGGCTTCTAGGCAAAATGGGCGTGGCCAAAAGTATCTCAACCCTCAGCCATGTCATGGCTTATACTATGAATGGTATTCTGGGCTTCTGGACCCAAATGGGCGGGGCCTAACGAATTTAAACCCCCAATGCTATTTCAATGGGTTTAGGGGCTTCTAGGCAAGAGGGGCGTGGCCAAAAGTATCTCAACCCTCAGCCATGTCATGGCCTATACTATGAATGGTATTCTGGGCTTCTGGACACAAAGGGGCGGGGCCTAACGAATTTAAACCATCAATGCTATTTCAATGGGTTTAGGGGCTTCTAGGCAAAAGGGGCGTGGCCAAAAGTATCTCAACCCTCAGCCATGTCATGGCCTATACTATGAATGGTATTCTGGGCTTCTAAACCCAAAGGGGCGGGGCCTAACGAATTTAAACCCCCAATGCTATTTCAATGGGTTTAGGGGCTTCTAGGCAAAAGGGGCGTGGCCAAAAGTATCTCAACCCTCAGCCATGTCATGGCCTATACTCTGAATGATATTCTGGGCTTCTAAACCCAAAGGGGCGGGGCCTAACGAATTTAAACCCCCAATGCTATTTCAATGGGTTTAGGGGCTTCTAGGCAAAATGGGCGTGGCCAAAAGTATCTCAACCCTCAGCCATGTCATGGCTTATACTATGAATGGTATTCTGGGCTTCTGGACCCAAATGGGCGGGGCCTAACGAATTTAAACCCCCAATGCTATTTCAATGGGTTTAGGGGCTTCTAGGCAAGAGGGGCGTGGCCAAAAGTATCTCAACCCTCAGCCATGTCATGGCCTATACTATGAATGGTATTCTGGGCTTCTGGACACAAAGGGGCGGGGCCTAACGAATTTAAACCATCAATGCTATTTCAATGGGTTTAGGGGCTTCTAGGCAAAAGGGGCGTGGCCAAAAGTATCTCAACCCTCAGCCATGTCATGGCCTATACTATGAATGGTATTCTGGGCTTCTGGACCCAAAGGGGCGGGGCCTAACGAATTTAAACCCCCAATGCTATTTCAATGGGTTTAGGGGCTTCTAGGCAAAAGGGGCATGGCCAAAAGTATCTCAACCCTCAGCCATGTCATGGCCTATACTATGAAAGGCATTCTGGGCTTCTGGACCCAAAGGGGCGGGGCCTAACGAATTTAAACCCCCAATGCTATTTCAATGGGTTTAGGGGCTTCTAGGAAAAAGGGGCGTGGCCAAAAGTATCTCAACCCTCAGCCATGTCATGGCCTATACTCTGAATGGTATTCTGGGCTTCTAAACCCAAAGGGGCGGGGCCTAACGAATTTAAACCCCCAATGCTATTTCAATGGGTTTAGGGGCTTCTAGGCAAAAGGGGCGTGGCCAAAAGTATCTCAACCCTCAGCCATGTCATGGCCTATACTATGAATGGCATTCTGCGCTTCTGGACCCAAAGGGGCGGGGCCTAACGAATGTAAACCCCCCCAATGCTATTTCAATGGGTTTAGGGGCTTCTAGGCAAAAGGGGCGTGGCCAAAAGTATCTCAACCCTCAGCCATGTCATGGCCTATACTATGAATGATATTCTTGGCTTCTGGACCCAAAGGGGCGGGGCCTAACGAATTTAAACCCCCAATGCTATTTCAATGGGTTTAGGGGCTTCTAGGCAAAAGGGGCGTGGCCAAAAGTATCTCAACCCTCAGCCATGTCATGGCCTATACTATGAATGGCATTCTGGGCTTCTGGACCCAAAGGGGCGGGGCCTAACGAATTTAAACCCCCAATGCTATTTCAATGGGTTTAGGGGCTTCTAGGCAAAAGGGGCGTGGCCAAAAGTATCTCAACCCTCAGCCATGTCATGGCCTATACTATGAATGGTATTCTGGGCTTCTGGACCCAAAGGGGCGGGGCCTAACGAATTTAAACCCCCCAATGCTATTTCAATGGGTTTAGGGGCTTCTAGGCAAAAGGGGCGTGGCCAAAAGTATCTCAACCCTCAGCCATGTCATGGCCTATACTATGAATGGTATTCTGGGCTTCTGGACCCAAAGGGGCGGGGCCTAACGAATTTAAACCCCAATGCTATTTCAATGGGTTTAGGGGCTTCTAGGCAAAAGGGGCGTGGCCAAAAGTATCTCAACCCTCAGCCATGTCATGGCCTATACTATGAATGGCATTCTGGGCTTCTGGACCCAAAGGGGCGGGGCCTAACGAATTTAAACCCCCCAATGCTATTTCAAAGGGTTTAGGGGCTTCTAGGCAAAAGGGGCGTGGCCAAAAGTATCTCAACCCTCAGCCATGTCATGGCCTATACTATTAATGGTATTCTGGGTTCTGGACCCAAAGGGGCGGGGCCTAACGAATTTAAACCCCCACTGCTATTTCAATGGGTTTAGGGGCTTCTAGGCAAAAGGGGCGTGGCCAAAAGTATCTCAACCCTCAGCCATGTCATGGCCTATACTATGAATGGTATTCTGGGCTTCTGGACCCAAAGGGGCGGGGCCTAACGAATTTAAACCCCCAATGCTATTTCAATGGGTTTAGGGGCTTCTAGGCAAAAGGGGCGTGGCCAAAAGTATCTAAACCCTCAGCCATGTCATGGCCTATACTCTGAATGGTATTCTGGGCTTCTAAACTCAAAGGGGCGGGGCCTAACGAATTTAAACCCCTAATGCTATTTCAATGGGTTTAGGGGCTTCTAGGCAAAATGGGCTTCGCCAAAAGTATCTCAACCCTCAGCCATGTCATGGCCTATACTATGAATGGTATTCTGGGCTTATGGACCCAAAGGGGCGGGGCCTAACGAATTTAAACCCCCAATGCTATATCAATGGGTTTAGGGGCTTCTAGGCAAAAGGGGCGTGGCCAAAAGTATCTCAACCCTCAGCCATGTCATGGCCTATACTCTGAATGGTATTCTGGGCTTCTAAACCCAAATGGGCGGGGCCTAAGGAATTTAAACCCCCAATGCTATTTCAATGGGTTTAGGGGCTTCTAGGCAAAATGGGCGTGGCCAAAAGTATCTCAACCCTCAGCCATGTCATGGCCTATACTATGAATGGCATTCTGGGCTTCTGGACCCAAAGGGGCGGGGCCTAACGAATTTAAACCCCCAATGCTATTTCAATGGGTTTAGGGGCTTCTAGGCAAAATGGGCGTGGCCAAAAGTATCTCAACCCTCAGCCATGTCATGGCCTATACTATGAATGGCATTCTGGGCTTCTGGACCCAAAGGGGTGGTACCTAACGAATTTAAACCCCCAATGCTATTTCAATGGGTTCAGGGGCTTCTAGGCAAAAGGGGCGTGGCCAAAAGTATCTCAACCCTCAGCCATGTCATGGCCTATACTATGAATGGTATTCTGGGCTTCTAAACCCAAAGGGGCGGGGCCTAACGAATTTAAACCCCCAATGCTATTTCAATGGGTTTAGGGGCTTCTAGGCAAAAGGGGCGTGGCCAAAAGTATCTCAACCCTCAGCCATGTCATGGCCTATACTCTGAATGATATTCTGGGCTTCTAAACCCAAAGGGGCGGGGCCTAACGAATTTAAACCCCCAATGCTATTTCAATGGGTTTAGGGCAGGGGTCTTCAACCTTTACGACAGTGTGGGCCACATTAAAAAATTCAACGAAGCCCGAGGGCCACTAATTTCTACTGTGGTATTTAGCACAGCCTTTCATAGATAGACATCACAGCCCCCGCATACATAATTAGCACAGCTGCCCATACACATAAACCCTGCCCCCAATATATAGTCAGCACCAGGGCTATTTCTAGACAATTAGGGTCCCAGTGCAAAAAGAAAAAAAAAATGCAGCTCCCCCTTATATAATATTAAATTGAAGAAATTGTGCGCGCCGTAGGCGCGCGCTCCCCCAAAGGGGTGTGTCCTAATTATAAGGGGCATGGTCTAATTATAAGCATGTGAACTAGCAGGAAAACCATTACCTGACATTTCACTTTTGCAACCTGCATGACCAGACATTGGTTACCGCAGGAATGGTTGTTGTCCTTCCACGCTTAAGTTGACTGGCTAAAGGCCGCACACCATGATGCCCATTGCACCTTGCACTATAATGCCCCCAATACTCCTGCTTATACATATGATGCCCGCAGCAGTGCCTCTCATAAAATGCCACCAGTAGTGTCCCTTATAAAATGCCACCAGTAGTGTCCCTCATAAAATGCCACCAGTAGTGTCCCTCCTAAAATGCCACCAGTAGTGTCCCTCATAAAATGCCACCAGTAGTGTCCCTCATAAAATGCCACCAGTAGTGTCCCTCATAAAATGCCACCAGTAGTGTCACTGGTCAGAAAGGGGTAATTCTAAATAGCCAGCACAGCCCCCATAAAGCACAGCCCTTCATAGATAGACAGCACAGCTTCCCCCCCAAACATAGGCATCTCCGCACAGCCACCCCCCCATTGATAATCAGCACAGCACTGCCAGCCCCCCTCCCCCATAGTCAGCACTGCGCAGCCAGACGCTCCCCTCCCCAATATTCAGCACAACATTGCAGCCAGCTTACCCCCCCCCCTCGAAAGTCAGCACAGCATTGCAGCCAGCTCACACACCCCCAGTCAGCACCACATTGCAGCCAGCTCAACCCCCCAGTCAGCACCGCATTGCAGGTAGGCAGCTCGCCTCCCCCCTCCCCTTAAGAAACCTGCCTTAATCTCCGTGTCCCCTTCAGTGTCCCCTTCAGAGGGCCGCTCCTGCTGGCGGCGGCTATTTTCAATGAGAAGGAGGCAGGCAGGGACGAGTGCGCAGCGTCAGAGGTCTGGAGCCGGTTGTCACTTGCGCGGCTGTCTTCTCTGAAAGGGCGCGAGCGGGACGTGTGCTCAGCTTCAGGAAATCCACAATGCGCATGTCCCGTCCGTCCCAGCCACTGCGCGTCCTCCTCCGCCGCGTCCCCCATGTAAAGGGATGAGCGCGGAAGGTTTTGGCTTTTTTAAACGGCACTTACAGTTTTTTTTTTTTAAACGGCATTTACAGGCGGGCCAGTCAAAACAACACGCCGGGCCACTTGTGGCCCGCGGGCCATGGGTTGAAGACCCCTGGTTTAGGGGCTTCTAGGCAAAATGGGCGTGGCCAAAAGTATCTCAACCCTCAGCCATGTCATGGCTTATACTATGAATGGTATTCTGGGCTTCTGGACCCAAATGGGCGGGGCCTAACGAATTTAAACCCCCAATGCTATTTCAATGGGTTTAGGGGCTTCTAGGCAAAAGGGGCGTGGCCAAAAGTATCTCAACCCTCAGCCATGTCATGGCCTATACTATGAATGGTATTCTGGGCTTCTGGACCCAAAGGGGCGGGGCCTAACGAATTTAAACCCCAATGCTATTTCAATGGGTTTAGGGGCTTCTAGGCAAAAGGGGCGTGGCCAAAAGTATCTCAACCCTCAGCCATGTCATGGCCTATACTATGAATGGCATTCTGGGCTTCTGGACCCAAAGGGGCGGGGCCTAACGAATTTAAACCCCCAATGCTATTTCAATGGGTTTAGGGGCTTCTAGGCAAAAGGGGCGTGGCCAAAAGTATCTCAACCCTCATCCATGTCATGGCCTATACTATGAATGGTATTCTGGGCTTATGGACCCAAAGGGGCGGGGACTAACGAATTTAAACCCCCCAATGCTATTTCAAAGGGTTTAGGGGCTTCTAGGCAAAAGGGGCGTGGCCAAAAGTATCTCAACCCTCAGCCATGTCATGGCCTATACTATGAATGGTATTCTGGGCTTCTGGACCCAAAGGGGCGGGGCCTAACGAATTTAAACCCCCACTGCTATTTCAATGGGTTTAGGGGCTTCTAGGCAAAAGGGGCGTGGCCAAAAGTATCTCAACCCTCAGCCATGTCATGGCCTATACTATGAATGGTATTCTGGGCTTCTGGACCCAAAGGGGCGGGGCCTAACGAATTTAAACCCCCAATGCTATTTCAATGGGTTTAGGGGCTTCTAGGCAAAAGGGGCGTGGCCAAAAGTATCTAAACCCTCAGCCATGTCATGGCCTATACTCTGAATGGTATTCTGGGCTTCTAAACCCAAAGGGGCGGGGCCTAACGAATTTAAACCCCTAATGCTATTTCAATGGGTTTAGGGGCTTCTAGGCAAAATGGGCGTCGCCAAAAGTATCTCAACCCTCAGCCATGTCATGGCCTATACTATGAATGGTATTCTGGGCTTCTGGACCCAAAGGGGCGGGGCCTAACGAATTTAAACCCCAATGCTATTTCAATGGGTTTAGGGGCTTCTAGGCAAAAGGGGCGTGGCCAAAAGTATCTCAACCCTCAGCCATGTCATGGCCTATACTATGAATGGCATTCTGGGCTTCTGGACCCAAAGGGGCGGGGCCTAACGAATTTAAACCCCCAATGCTATTTCAATGGGTTTAGGGGCTTCTAGGCAAAAGGGGCGTGGCCAAAAGTATCTCAACCCTCATCCATGTCATGGCCTATACTATGAATGGTATTCTGGGCTTATGGACCCAAAGGGGCGGGGACTAACGAATTTAAACCCCCCAATGCTATTTCAAAGGGTTTAGGGGCTTCTAGGCAAAAGGGGCGTGGCCAAAAGTATCTCAACCCTCAGCCATGTCATGGCCTATACTATGAATGGTATTCTGGGTTCTGGACCCAAAGGGGCGGGGCCTAACGAATTTAAACCCCCACTGCTATTTCAATGGGTTTAGGGGCTTCTAGGCAAAAGGGGCGTGGCCAAAAGTATCTCAACCCTCAGCCATGTCATGGCCTATACTATGAATGGTATTCTGGGCTTCTGGACCCAAAGGGGCGGGGCCTAACGAATTTAAACCCCCAATGCTATTTCAATGGGTTTAGGGGCTTCTAGGCAAAAGGGGCGTGGCCAAAAGTATCTAAACCCTCAGCCATGTCATGGCCTATACTCTGAATGGTATTCTGGGCTTCTAAACTCAAAGGGGCGGGGCCTAACGAATTTAAACCCCTAATGCTATTTCAATGGGTTTAGGGGCTTCTAGGCAAAATGGGCTTCGCCAAAAGTATCTCAACCCTCAGCCATGTCATGGCCTATACTATGAATGGTATTCTGGGCTTATGGACCCAAAGGGGCGGGGCCTAACGAATTTAAACCCCAATGCTATATCAATGGGTTTAGGGGCTTCTAGGCAAAAGGGGCGTGGCCAAAAGTATCTCAACCCTCAGCCATGTCATGGCCTATACTCTGAATGGTATTCTGGGCTTCTAAACCCAAATGGGCGGGGCCTAACGAATTTAAACCCCCAATGCTATTTCAATGGGTTTAGGGGCTTCTAGGCAAAATGGGCGTGGCCAAAAGTATCTCAACCCTCAGCCATGTCATGGCCTATACTATGAATGGCATTCTGGGCTTCTGGACCCAAAGGGGCGGGGCCTAACGAATTTAAACCCCCAATGCTATTTCAATGGGTTTAGGGGCTTCTAGGCAAAATGGGCGTGGCCAAAAGTATCTCAACCCTCAGCCATGTCATGGCCTATACTATGAATGGCATTCTGGGCTTCTGGACCCAAAGGGGCGGTACCTAACGAATTTAAACCCCCAATGCTATTTCAATGGGTTTAGGGGCTTCTAGGCAAAAGGGGCGTGGCCAAAAGTATCTCAACCCTCAGCCATGTCATGGCCTATACTATGAATGGTATTCTGGGCTTCTGGACCCAAAGGGGCGGGGCCTAACGAATTTAAACCCCCAATGCTATTTCAATGGGTTTAGGGGCTTCTAGGCAAAAGGGGCGTGGCCAAAAGTATCTAAACCCTCAGCCATGTCATGGCCTATACTCTGAATGGTATTCTGGGCTTCTAAACCCAAAGGGGCGGGGCCTAACGAATTTAAACCCCTAATGCTATTTCAATGGGTTTAGGGGCTTCTAGGCAAAATGGGCGTCGCCAAAAGTATCTCAACCCTCAGCCATGTCATGGCCTATACTATGAATGGTATTCTGGGCTTCTGGACCCAAAGGGGCGGGGCCTAACGAATTTAAACCCCAATGCTATTTCAATGGGTTTAGGGGCTTCTAGGCAAAAGGGGCGTGGCCAAAAGTATCTCAACCCTCAGCCATGTCATGGCCTATACTATGAATGGCATTCTGGGCTTCTGGACCCAAAGGGGCGGGGCCTAACGAATTTAAACCCCCAATGCTATTTCAATGGGTTTAGGGGCTTCTAGGCAAAAGGGGCGTGGCCAAAAGTATCTCAACCCTCATCCATGTCATGGCCTATACTATGAATGGTATTCTGGGCTTATGGACCCAAAGGGGCGGGGACTAACGAATTTAAACCCCCCAATGCTATTTCAAAGGGTTTAGGGGCTTCTAGGCAAAAGGGGCGTGGCCAAAAGTATCTCAACCCTCAGCCATGTCATGGCCTATACTATGAATGGTATTCTGGGTTCTGGACCCAAAGGGGCGGGGCCTAACGAATTTAAACCCCCACTGCTATTTCAATGGGTTTAGGGGCTTCTAGGCAAAAGGGGCGTGGCCAAAAGTATCTCAACCCTCAGCCATGTCATGGCCTATACTATGAATGGTATTCTGGGCTTCTGGACCCAAAGGGGCGGGGCCTAACGAATTTAAACCCCCAATGCTATTTCAATGGGTTTAGGGGCTTCTAGGCAAAAGGGGCGTGGCCAAAAGTATCTAAACCCTCAGCCATGTCATGGCCTATACTCTGAATGGTATTCTGGGCTTCTAAACTCAAAGGGGCGGGGCCTAACGAATTTAAACCCCTAATGCTATTTCAATGGGTTTAGGGGCTTCTAGGCAAAATGGGCTTCGCCAAAAGTATCTCAACCCTCAGCCATGTCATGGCCTATACTATGAATGGTATTCTGGGCTTATGGACCCAAAGGGGCGGGGCCTAACGAATTTAAACCCCAATGCTATATCAATGGGTTTAGGGGCTTCTAGGCAAAAGGGGCGTGGCCAAAAGTATCTCAACCCTCAGCCATGTCATGGCCTATACTCTGAATGGTATTCTGGGCTTCTAAACCCAAATGGGCGGGGCCTAACGAATTTAAACCCCCAATGCTATTTCAATGGGTTTAGGGGCTTCTAGGCAAAATGGGCGTGGCCAAAAGTATCTCAACCCTCAGCCATGTCATGGCCTATACTATGAATGGCATTCTGGGCTTCTGGACCCAAAGGGGCGGGGCCTAACGAATTTAAACCCCCAATGCTATTTCAATGGGTTTAGGGTCTTCTAGGCAAAATGGGCGTGGCCAAAAGTATCTCAACCCTCAGCCATGTCATGGCCTATACTATGAATGGCATTCTGGGCTTCTGGACCCAAAGGGGCGGTACCTAACGAATTTAAACCCCCAATGCTATTTCAATGGGTTTAGGGGCTTCTAGGCAAAAGGGGCGTGGCCAAAAGTATCTCAACCCTCAGCCATGTCATGGCCTATACTATGAATGGTATTCTGGGCTTCTAAACCCAAAGGGGCGGGGCCTAACGAATTTAAACCCCCAATGCTATTTCAATGGGTTTAGGGGCTTCTAGGCAAAAGGGGCGTGGCCAAAAGTATCTCAACCCTCAGCCATGTCATGGCCTATACTCTGAATGATATTCTGGGCTTCTAAACCCAAAGGGGCGGGGCCTAACGAATTTAAACCCCCAATGCTATTTCAATGGGTTTAGGGGCTTCTAGGCAAAATGGGCGTGGCCAAAAGTATCTCAACCCTCAGCCATGTCATGGCTTATACTATGAATGGTATTCTGGGCTTCTGGACCCAAATGGGCGGGGCCTAACGAATTTAAACCCCCAATGCTATTTCAATGGGTTTAGGGGCTTCTAGGCAAAAGGGGCGTGGCCAAAAGTATCTCAACCCTCAGCCATGTCATGGCCTATACTATGAATGGTATTCTGGGCTTCTGGACCCAAAGGGGCGGGGCCTAACGAATTTAAACCCCAATGCTATTTCAATGGGTTTAGGGGCTTCTAGGCAAAAGGGGCGTGGCCAAAAGTATCTCAACCCTCAGCCATGTCATGGCCTATACTATGAATGGCATTCTGGGCTTCTGGACCCAAAGGGGCGGGGCCTAACGAATTTAAACCCCCAATGCTATTTCAATGGGTTTAGGGGCTTCTAGGCAAAAGGGGCGTGGCCAAAAGTATCTCAACCCTCAGCCATGTCATGGCCTATACTCTGAATGATATTCTGGGCTTCTAAACCCAAAGGGGCGGGGCCTAACGAATTTAAACCCCCAATGCTATTTCAATGGGTTTAGGGGCTTCTAGGCAAAATGGGCGTGGCCAAAAGTATCTCAACCCTCAGCCATGTCATGGCTTATACTATGAATGGTATTCTGGGCTTCTGGACCCAAATGGGCGGGGCCTAACGAATTTAAACCCCCAATGCTATTTCAATGGGTATAGGGGCTTCTAGGCAAAAGGGGCGTGGCCAAAAGTATCTCAACCCTCAGCCATGTCATGGCCTATACTATGAATGGTATTCTGGGCTTCTAAACCCAAAGGGGCGGGGCCTAACGAATTTAAACCCCCAATGCTATTTCAAAGGGTTTAGGGGCTTCTAGGCAAAAGGGGCGTGGCCAAAAGTATCTCAACCCTCAGCCATGTCATGGCCTATACTCTGAATGATATTCTGGGCTTCTAAACCCAAAGGGGCGGGGCCTAACGAATTTAAACCCCCAATGCTATTTCAATGGGTTTAGGGGCTTCTAGGCAAAATGGGCGTGGCCAAAAGTATCTCAACCCTCAGCCATGTCATGGCTTATACTATGAATGGTATTCTGGGCTTCTGGACCCAAATGGGCGGGGCCTAACGAATTTAAACCCCCAATGCTATTTCAATGGGTTTAGGGGCTTCTAGGCAAGAGGGGCGTGGCCAAAAGTATCTCAACCCTCAGCCATGTCATGGCCTATACTATGAATGGTATTCTGGGCTTCTGGACACAAAGGGGCGGGGCCTAACGAATTTAAACCATCAATGCTATTTCAATGGTTTTAGGGGCTTCTAGGCAAAAGGGGCGTGGCCAAAAGTATCTCAACCCTCAGCCATGTCATGGCCTATACTATGAATGGTATTCTGGGCTTCTAAACCCAAAGGGGCGGGGCCTAACGAATTTAAACCCCCAATGCTATTTCAATGGGTTTAGGGGCTTCTAGGCAAAAGGGGCGTGGCCAAAAGTATCTCAACCCTCAGCCATGTCATGGCCTATACTCTGAATGATATTCTGGGCTTCTAAACCCAAAGGGGCGGGGCCTAACGAATTTAAACCCCCAATGCTATTTCAATGGGTTTAGGGGCTTCTAGGCAAAATGGGCGTGGCCAAAAGTATCTCAACCCTCAGCCATGTCATGGCTTATACTATGAATGGTATTCTGGGCTTCTGGACCCAAATGGGCGGGGCCTAACGAATTTAAACCCCCAATGCTATTTCAATGGGTTTAGGGGCTTCTAGGCAAGAGGGGCGTGGCCAAAAGTATCTCAACCCTCAGCCATGTCATGGCCTATACTATGAATGGTATTCTGGGCTTCTGGACACAAAGGGGCGGGGCCTAACGAATTTAAACCATCAATGCTATTTCAATGGGTTTAGGGGCTTCTAGGCAAAAGGGGCGTGGCCAAAAGTATCTCAACCCTCAGCCATGTCATGGCCTATACTATGAATGGTATTCTGGGCTTCTGGACCCAAAGGGGCGGGGCCTAACGAATTTAAACCCCCAATGCTATTTCAATGGGTTTAGGGGCTTCTAGGCAAAAGGGGCATGGCCAAAAGTATCTCAACCCTCAGCCATGTCATGGCCTATACTATGAAAGGCATTCTGGGCTTCTGGACCCAAAGGGGCGGGGCCTAACGAATTTAAACCCCCAATGCTATTTCAATGGGTTTAGGGGCTTCTAGGAAAAAGGGGCGTGGCCAAAAGTATCTCAACCCTCAGCCATGTCATGGCCTATACTCTGAATGGTATTCTGGGCTTCTAAACCCAAAGGGGCGGGGCCTAACGAATTTAAACCCCCAATGCTATTTCAATGGGTTTAGGGGCTTCTAGGCAAAAGGGGCGTGGCCAAAAGTATCTCAACCCTCAGCCATGTCATGGCCTATACTATGAATGGCATTCTGCGCTTCTGGACCCAAAGGGGCGGGGCCTAACGAATGTAAACCCCCCCAATGCTATTTCAATGGGTTTAGGGGCTTCTAGGCAAAAGGGGCGTGGCCAAAAGTATCTCAACCCTCAGCCATGTCATGGCCTATACTATGAATGATATTCTTCACTTCTGGACCCAAAGGGGCGGGGCCTAACGAATTTAAACCCCCCAATGCTATTTCAATGGGTTTAGGGGCTTCTAGGCAAAAGGGGCGTGGCCAAAAGTATCTCAACCCTCAGCCATGTCATGGCCTATACTATGAATGGCATTCTGGGCTTCTGGACCCAAAGGGGCGGGGCCTAACGAATTTAAACCCAAAATGCTATTTCAATGGGTTTAGGGGCTTCTAGGCAAAAGGGGCGTGGCCAAAAGTATCTCAACCCTCAGCCATGTCATGGCCTATACTATGAATGGTATTCTGGGCTTCTGGACCCAAAGGGGCGGGGCCTAACGAATTTAAACCCCCCAATGCTATTTCAATGGGTTTAGGGGCTTCTAGGCAAAAGGGGCGTGGCCAAAAGTATCTCAACCCTCAGCCATGTCATGGCCTATACTATGAATGGTATTCTGGGCTTCTGGACCCAAAGGGGCGGGGCCTAACGAATTTAAACCCCAATGCTATTTCAATGGGTTTAGGGGCTTCTAGGCAAAAGGGGCGTGGCCAAAAGTATCTCAACCCTCAGCCATGTCATGGCCTATACTATGAATGGCATTCTGGGCTTCTGGACCCAAAGGGGCGGGGCCTAACGAATTTAAACCCCCAATGCTATTTCAATGGGTTTAGGGGCTTCTAGGCAAAAGGGGCGTGGCCAAAAGTATCTCAACCCTCATCCATGTCATGGCCTATACCAGTGGTTCCCAAACTGTGTGCCGTGGCTCCCTGGGGTGCCTCGGGACACAAGCAGGGGTGCCGCGGCTTGGTGGTCTAGGACCAACTCAAATTATTAATGGTTAAATATTTATGAGCAAAACCAGTGTTGGTGGCTGCCAATCATAGAATGTGTACAAACAGAAGCAAATACTGCCCTTTACCACATAACTGCCACTAAGAATCGCATATAAACCCAATCTACTTAATTTTTTTGGGACCTAGGGGTGCCGTGAAAAAAATTTGGATTCTCTAGGGTGCCGTGAATCAAAAAAGATTGGGAACCCCTGGCCTATACTATGAATGGTATTCTGGGCTTATGGACCCAAAGGGGCGGGGACTAACGAATTTAAACCCCCCAATGCTATTTCAAAGGGTTTAGGGGCTTCTAGGCAAACGGGGCGTGGCCAAAAGTATCTCAACCCTCAGCCATGTCATGGCCTATACTATGAATGGTATTCTGGGTTCTGGACCCAAAGGGGCGGGGCCTAACGAATTTAAACCCCCACTGCTATTTCAATGGGTTTAGGGGCTTCTAGGCAAAAGGGGCGTGGCCAAAAGTATCTCAACCCTCAGCCATGTCATGGCCTATACTATGAATGGTATTCTGGGCTTCTGGACCCAAAGGGGCGGGGCCTAACGAATTTAAACCCCCAATGCTATTTCAATGGGTTTAGGGGCTTCTAGGCAAAAGGGGCGTGGCCAAAAGTATCTAAACCCTCAGCCATGTCATGGCCTATACTCTGAATGGTATTCTGGGCTTCTAAACTCAAAGGGGCGGGGCCTAACGAATTTAAACCCCTAATGCTATTTCAATGGGTTTAGGGGCTTCTAGGCAAAATGGGCTTCGCCAAAAGTATCTCAACCCTCAGCCATGTCATGGCCTATACTATGAATGGTATTCTGGGCTTATGGACCCAAAGGGGCGGGGCCTAACGAATTTAAACTACCAATGCTATATCAATGGGTTTAGGGGCTTCTAGGCAAAAGGGGCGTGGCCAAAAGTATCTCAACCCTCAGCCATGTCATGGCCTATACTCTGAATGGTATTCTGGGCTTCTAAACCCAAATGGGCGGGGCCTAACGAATTTAAACCCCCAATGCTATTTCAATGGGTTTAGGGGCTTCTAGGCAAAATGGGCGTGGCCAAAAGTATCTCAACCCTCAGCCATGTCATGGCCTATACTATGAATGGCATTCTGGGCTTCTGGACCCAAAGGGGCGGGGCCTAACGAATTTAAACCCCCAATGCTATTTCAATGGGTTTAGGGGCTTCTAGGCAAAATGGGCGTGGCCAAAAGTATCTCAACCCTCAGCCATGTCATGGCCTATACTATGAATGGCATTCTGGGCTTCTGGACCCAAAGGGGCGGTACCTAACGAATTTAAACCCCCAATGCTATTTCAATGGGTTTAGGGGCTTCTAGGCAAAAGGGGCGTGGCCAAAAGTATCTCAACCCTCAGCCATGTCATGGCCTATACTATGAATGGTATTCTGGGCTTCTAAACCCAAAGGGGCGGGGCCTAACGAATTTAAACCCCCAATGCTATTTCAATGGGTTTAGGGGCTTCTAGGCAAAAGGGGCGTGGCCAAAAGTATCTCAACCCTCAGCCATGTCATGGCCTATACTCTGAATGATATTCTGGGCTTCTAAACCCAAAGGGGCGGGGCCTAACGAATTTAAACCCCCAATGCTATTTCAATGGGTTTAGGGGCTTCTAGGCAAAATGGGCGTGGCCAAAAGTATCTCAACCCTCAGCCATGTCATGGCTTATACTATGAATGGTATTCTGGGCTTCTGGACCCAAATGGGCGGGGCCTAACGAATTTAAACCCCCAATGCTATTTCAATGGGTTTAGGGGCTTCTAGGCAAAAGGGGCGTGGCCAAAAGTATCTCAACCCTCAGCCATGTCATGGCCTATACTATGAATGGTATTCTGGGCTTCTGGACCCAAAGGGGCGGGGCCTAACGAATTTAAACCCCAATGCTATTTCAATGGGTTTAGGGGCTTCTAGACAAAAGGGGCGTGGCCAAAAGTATCTCAACCCTCAGCCATGTCATGGCCTATACTATGAATGGCATTCTGGGCTTCTGGACCCAAAGGGGCGGGGCCTAACGAATTTAAACCCCCAATGCTATTTCAATGGGTTTAGGGGCTTCTAGGCAAAAGGGGCGTGGCCAAAAGTATCTCAACCCTCATCCATGTCATGGCCTATACTATGAATGGTATTCTGGGCTTATGGACCCAAAGGGGCGGGGACTAACGAATTTAAACCCCCCAATGCTATTTCAAAGGGTTTAGGGGCTTCTAGGCAAAAGGGGCGTGGCCAAAAGTATCTCAACCCTCAGCCATGTCATGGCCTATACTATGAATGGTATTCTGGGCTTCTGGACCCAAAGGGGCGGGGCCTAACGAATTTAAACCCCCACTGCTATTTCAATGGGTTTAGGGGCTTCTAGGCAAAAGGGGCGTGGCCAAAAGTATCTCAACCCTCAGCCATGTCATGGCCTATACTATGAATGGTATTCTGGGCTTCTGGACCCAAAGGGGCGGGGCCTAACGAATTTAAACCCCCAATGCTATTTCAATGGGTTTAGGGGCTTCTAGGCAAAAGGGGCGTGGCCAAAAGTATCTAAACCCTCAGCCATGTCATGGCCTATACTCTGAATGGTATTCTGGGCTTCTAAACCCAAAGGGGCGGGGCCTAACGAATTTAAACCCCTAATGCTATTTCAATGGGTTTAGGGGCTTCTAGGCAAAATGGGCGTCGCCAAAAGTATCTCAACCCTCAGCCATGTCATGGCCTATACTATGAATGGTATTCTGGGCTTCTGGACCCAAAGGGGCGGGGCCTAACGAATTTAAACCCCAATGCTATTTCAATGGGTTTAGGGGCTTCTAGGCAAAAGGGGCGTGGCCAAAAGTATCTCAACCCTCAGCCATGTCATGGCCTATACTATGAATGGCATTCTGGGCTTCTGGACCCAAAGGGGCGGGGCCTAACGAATTTAAACCCCCAATGCTATTTCAATGGGTTTAGGGGCTTCTAGGCAAAAGGGGCGTGGCCAAAAGTATCTCAACCCTCATCCATGTCATGGCCTATACTATGAATGGTATTCTGGGCTTATGGACCCAAAGGGGCGGGGACTAACGAATTTAAACCCCCCAATGCTATTTCAAAGGGTTTAGGGGCTTCTAGGCAAAAGGGGCGTGGCCAAAAGTATCTCAACCCTCAGCCATGTCATGGCCTATACTATGAATGGTATTCTGGGTTCTGGACCCAAAGGGGCGGGGCCTAACGAATTTAAACCCCCACTGCTATTTCAATGGGTTTAGGGGCTTCTAGGCAAAAGGGGCGTGGCCAAAAGTATCTCAACCCTCAGCCATGTCATGGCCTATACTATGAATGGTATTCTGGGCTTCTGGACCCAAAGGGGCGGGGCCTAACGAATTTAAACCCCCAATGCTATTTCAATGGGTTTAGGGGCTTCTAGGCAAAAGGGGCGTGGCCAAAAGTATCTAAACCCTCAGCCATGTCATGGCCTATACTCTGAATGGTATTCTGGGCTTCTAAACTCAAAGGGGCGGGGCCTAACGAATTTAAACCCCTAATGCTATTTCAATGGGTTTAGGGGCTTCTAGGCAAAATGGGCTTCGCCAAAAGTATCTCAACCCTCAGCCATGTCATGGCCTATACTATGAATGGTATTCTGGGCTTATGGACCCAAAGGGGCGGGGCCTAACGAATTTAAACCCCCAATGCTATATCAATGGGTTTAGGGGCTTCTAGGCAAAAGGGGCGTGGCCAAAAGTATCTCAACCCTCAGCCATGTCATGGCCTATACTCTGAATGGTATTCTGGGCTTCTAAACCCAAATGGGCGGGGCCTAACGAATTTAAACCCCCAATGCTATTTCAATGGGTTTAGGGGCTTCTAGGCAAAATGGGCGTGGCCAAAAGTATCTCAACCCTCAGCCATGTCATGGCCTATACTATGAATGGCATTCTGGGCTTCTGGACCCAAAGGGGCGGGGCCTAACGAATTTAAACCCCCACTGCTATTTCAATGGGTTTAGGGGCTTCTAGGCAAAAGGGGCGTGGCCAAAAGTATCTCAACCCTCAGCCATGTCATGGCCTATACTATGAATGGTATTCTGGGCTTCTGGACCCAAAGGGGCGGGGCCTAACGAATTTAAACCCCCAATGCTATTTCAATGGGTTTAGGGGCTTCTAGGCAAAAGGGGCGTGGCCAAAAGTATCTAAACCCTCAGCCATGTCATGGCCTATACTCTGAATGGTATTCTGGGCTTCTAAACTCAAAAGGGCGGGGCCTAACGAATTTAAACCCCTAATGCTATTTCAATGGGTTTAGGGGCTTCTAGGCAAAATGGGCTTCGCCAAAAGTATCTCAACCCTCAGCCATGTCATGGCCTATACTATGAATGGTATTCTGGGCTTATGGACCCAAAGGGGCGGGGCCTAACGAATTTAAACCCCCAATGCTATATCAATGGGTTTAGGGGCTTCTAGGCAAAAGGGGCGTGGCCAAAAGTATCTCAACCCTCAGCCATGTCATGGCCTATACTCTGAATGGTATTCTGGGCTTCTAAACCCAAATGGGCGGGGCCTAACGAATTTAAACCCCCAATGCTATTTCAATGGGTTTAGGGGCTTCTAGGCAAAATGGGCGTGGCCAAAAGTATCTCAACCCTCAGCCATGTCATGGCCTATACTATGAATGGCATTCTGGGCTTCTGGACCCAAAGGGGCGGGGCCTAACGAATTTAAACCCCCAATGCTATTTCAATGGGTTTAGGGGCTTCTAGGCAAAATGGGCGTGGCCAAAAGTATCTCAACCCTCAGCCATGTCATGGCCTATACTATGAATGGCATTCTGGGCTTCTGGACCCAAAGGGGCGGTACCTAACGAATTTAAACCCCCAATGCTATTTCAATGGGTTTAGGGGCTTCTAGGCAAAAGGGGCGTGGCCAAAAGTATCTCAACCCTCAGCCATGTCATGGCCTATACTATGAATGGTATTCTGGGCTTCTAAACCCAAAGGGGCGGGGCCTAACGAATTTAAACCCCCAATGCTATTTCAATGGGTTTAGGGGCTTCTAGGCAAAAGGGGCGTGGCCAAAAGTATCTCAACCCTCAGCCATGTCATGGCCTATACTCTGAATGATATTCTGGGCTTCTAAACCCAAAGGGGCGGGGCCTAACGAATTTAAACCCCCAATGCTATTTCAATGGGTTTAGGGGCTTCTAGGCAAAATGGGCGTGGCCAAAAGTATCTCAACCCTCAGCCATGTCATGGCTTATACTATGAATGGTATTCTGGGCTTCTGGACCCAAATGGGCGGGGCCTAACGAATTTAAACCCCCAATGCTATTTCAATGGGTATAGGGGCTTCTAGGCAAAAGGGGCGTGGCCAAAAGTATCTCAACCCTCAGCCATGTCATGGCCTATACTATGAATGGTATTCTGGGCTTCTAAACCCAAAGGGGCGGGGCCTAACGAATTTAAACCCCCAATGCTATTTCAAAGGGTTTAGGGGCTTCTAGGCAAAAGGGGCGTGGCCAAAAGTATCTCAACCCTCAGCCATGTCATGGCCTATACTCTGAATGATATTCTGGGCTTCTAAACCCAAAGGGGCGGGGCCTAACGAATTTAAACCCCCAATGCTATTTCAATGGGTTTAGGGGCTTCTAGGCAAAATGGGCGTGGCCAAAAGTATCTCAACCCTCAGCCATGTCATGGCTTATACTATGAATGGTATTCTGGGCTTCTGGACCCAAATGGGCGGGGCCTAACGAATTTAAACCCCCAATGCTATTTCAATGGGTATAGGGGCTTCTAGGCAAAAGGGGCGTGGCCAAAAGTATCTCAACCCTCAGCCATGTCATGGCCTATACTATGAATGGTATTCTGGGCTTCTAAACCCAAAGGGGCGGGGCCTAACGAATTTAAACCCCCAATGCTATTTCAAAGGGTTTAGGGGCTTCTAGGCAAAAGGGGCGTGGCCAAAAGTATCTCAACCCTCAGCCATGTCATGGCCTATACTCTGAATGATATTCTGGGCTTCTAAACCCAAAGGGGCGGGGCCTAACGAATTTAAACCCCCAATGCTATTTCAATGGGTTTAGGGGCTTCTAGGCAAAATGGGCGTGGCCAAAAGTATCTCAACCCTCAGCCATGTCATGGCCTATACTATGAATGGTATTCTGGGCTTCTGGACACAAAGGGGCGGGGCCTAACGAATTTAAACCATCAATGCTATTTCAATGGGTTTAGGGGCTTCTAGGCAAAAGGGGCGTGGCCAAAAGTATCTCAACCCTCAGCCATGTCATGGCCTATACTATGAATGGTATTCTGGGCTTCTAAACCCAAAGGGGCGGGGCCTAACGAATTTAAACCCCCAATGCTATTTCAATGGGTTTAGGGGCTTCTAGGCAAAAGGGGCGTGGCCAAAAGTATCTCAACCCTCAGCCATGTCATGGCCTATACTCTGAATGATATTCTGGGCTTCTAAACCCAAAGGGGCGGGGCCTAACGAATTTAAACCCCCAATGCTATTTCAATGGGTTTAGGGGCTTCTAGGCAAAATGGGCGTGGCCAAAAGTATCTCAACCCTCAGCCATGTCATGGCTTATACTATGAATGGTATTCTGGGCTTCTGGACCCAAATGGGCGGGGCCTAACGAATTTAAACCCCCAATGCTATTTCAATGGGTTTAGGGGCTTCTAGGCAAGAGGGGCGTGGCCAAAAGTATCTCAACCCTCAGCCATGTCATGGCCTATACTATGAATGGTATTCTGGGCTTCTGGACACAAAGGGGCGGGGCCTAACGAATTTAAACCATCAATGCTATTTCAATGGGTTTAGGGGCTTCTAGGCAAAAGGGGCGTGGCCAAAAGTATCTCAACCCTCAGCCATGTCATGGCCTATACTATGAATGGTATTCTGGGCTTCTGGACCCAAAGGGGCGGGGCCTAACGAATTTAAACCCCCAATGCTATTTCAATGGGTTTAGGGGCTTCTAGGCAAAAGGGGCATGGCCAAAAGTATCTCAACCCTCAGCCATGTCATGGCCTATACTATGAAAGGCATTCTGGGCTTCTGGACCCAAAGGGGCGGGGCCTAACGAATTTAAACCCCCAATGCTATTTCAATGGGTTTAGGGGCTTCTAGGCAAAAGGGGCGTGGCCAAAAGTATCTCAACCCTCAGCCATGTCATGGCCTATACTATGAATGGTATTCTGGGCTTCTGGACCCAAAGGGGCGGGGCCTAACGAATTTAAACCCCAATGCTATTTCAATGGGTTTAGGGGCTTCTAGGCAAAAGGGGCGTGGCCAAAAGTATCTCAACCCTCAGCCATGTCATGGCCTATACTATGAATGGCATTCTGGGCTTCTGGACCCAAAGGGGCGGGGCCTAACGAATTTAAACCCCCAATGCTATTTCAATGGGTTTAGGGGCTTCTAGGCAAAATGGGCGTGGCCAAAAGTATCTCAACCCTCAGCCATGTCATGGCCTATACTATGAATGGCATTCTGGGCTTCTGGACCCAAAGGGGCGGTACCTAACGAATTTAAACCCCCAATGCTATTTCAATGGGTTTAGGGGCTTCTAGGCAAAAGGGGCGTGGCCAAAAGTATCTCAACCCTCAGCCATGTCATGGCCTATACTATGAATGGTATTCTGGGCTTCTAAACCCAAAGGGGCGGGGCCTAACGAATTTAAACCCCCAATGCTATTTCAATGTGTTTAGGGGCTTCTAGGCAAAAGGGGCGTGGCCAAAAGTATCTCAACCCTCAGCCATGTCATGGCCTATACTCTGAATGATATTCTGGGCTTCTAAACCCAAAGGGGCGGGGCCTAACGAATTTAAACCCCCAATGCTATTTCAATGGGTTTAGGGGCTTCTAGGCAAAATGGGCGTGGCCAAAAGTATCTCAACCCTCAGCCATGTCATGGCCTATACTATGAATGGCATTCTGGGCTTCTGGACCCAAAGGGGCGGTACCTAACGAATTTAAACCCCCAATGCTATTTCAATGGGTTTAGGGGCTTCTAGGCAAAAGGGGCGTGGCCAAAAGTATCTCAACCCTCAGCCATGTCATGGCCTATACTATGAATGGTATTCTGGGCTTCTAAACTCAAAGGGGCGGGGGCTAACGAATTTAAACCCCCAATGCTATTTCAATGGGTTTAGGGGCTTCTAGGCAAAAGGGGCGTGGCCAAAAGTATCTCAACCCTCAGCCATGTCATGGCCTATACTATGAATGGCATTCTGGGCTTCTGGACCCAAAGGGGCGGTACCTAACGAATTTAAACCCCCAATGCTATTTCAATGGGTTTAGGGGCTTCTAGGCAAAAGGGGCGTGGCCAAAAGTATCTCAACCCTCAGCCATGTCATGGCCTATACTATGAATGGTATTCTGGGCTTCTAAACCCAAAGGGGCGGGGCCTAACGAATTTAAACCCCCAATGCTATTTCAATGGGTTTAGGGGCTTCTAGGCAAAAGGGGCGTGGCCAAAAGTATCTCAACCCTCAGCCATGTCATGGCCTATACTCTGAATGATATTCTGGGCTTCTAAACCCAAAGGGGCGGGGCCTAACGAATTTAAACCCCCAATGCTATTTCAATGGGTTTAGGGGCTTCTAGGCAAAATGGGCGTGGCCAAAAGTATCTCAACCCTCAGCCATGTCATGGCTTATACTATGAATGGTATTCTGGGCTTCTGGACCCAAATGGGCGGGGCCTAACGAATTTAAACCCCCAATGCTATTTCAATGGGTATAGGGGCTTCTAGGCAAAAGGGGCGTGGCCAAAAGTATCTCAACCCTCAGCCATGTCATGGCCTATACTATGAATGGTATTCTGGGCTTCTGGACCCAAAGGGGCGGGGCCTAACGAATTTAAACCCCAATGCTATTTCAATGGGTTTAGGGGCTTCTAGGCAAAAGGGGCGTGGCCAAAAGTATCTCAACCCTCAGCCATGTCATGGCCTATACTATGAATGGCATTCTGGGCTTCTGGACCCAAAGGGGCGGGGCCTAACGAATTTAAACCCCCAATGCTATTTCAATGGGTTTAGGGGCTTCTAGGCAAAAGGGGCGTGGCCAAAAGTATCTCAACCCTCATCCATGTCATGGCCTATACTATGAATGGTATTCTGGGCTTATGGACCCAAAGGGGCGGGGACTAACGAATTTAAACCCCCAATGCTATTTCAAAGGGTTTAGGGGCTTCTAGGCAAAAGGGGCGTGGCCAAAAGTATCTCAACCCTCAGCCATGTCATGGCCTATACTATGAATGGTATTCTGGGCTTCTGGACCCAAAGGGGCGGGGCCTAACGAATTTAAACCCCCACTGCTATTTCAATGGGTTTAGGGGCTTCTAGGCAAAAGGGGCGTGGCCAAAAGTATCTCAACCCTCAGCCATGTCATGGCCTATACTATGAATGGTATTCTGGGCTTCTGGACCCAAAGGGGCGGGGCCTAACGAATTTAAACCCCCAATGCTATTTCAATGGGTTTAGGGGCTTCTAGGCAAAAGGGGCGTGGCCAAAAGTATCTAAACCCTCAGCCATGTCATGGCCTATACTCTGAATGGTATTCTGGGCTTCTAAACCCAAAGGGGCGGGGCCTAACGAATTTAAACCCCCAATGCTATTTCAATGGGTTTAGGGGCTTCTAGGCAAAAGGGGCGTGGCCAAAAGTATCTCAACCCTCAGCCATGTCATGGCCTATACTCTGAATGATATTCTGGGCTTCTAAACCCAAAGGGGCGGGGCCTAACGAATTTAAACCCCCAATGCTATTTCAATGGGTTTAGGGGCTTCTAGGCAAGAGGGGCGTGGCCAAAAGTATCTCAACCCTCAGCCATGTCATGGCCTATACTATGAATGGTATTCTGGGCTTCTGGACACAAAGGGGAGGGGCCTAACGAATTTAAACCATCAATGCTATTTCAATGGGTTTAGGGGCTTCTAGGCAAAAGGGGCGTGGCCAAAAGTATCTCAACCCTCAGCCATGTCATGGCCTATACTATGAATGGCATTCTGGGCTTCTGGACCCAAAGGGGCGGGGCCTAACGAATTTAAACCCCCAATGCTATTTCAATGGGTTTAGGGGCTTCTAGGCAAAATGGGCGTGGCCAAAAGTATCTCAACCCTCAGCCATGTCATGGCCTATACTATGAATGGTATTCTGGGCTTCTAAACCCAAAGGGGCGGGGCCTAACGAATTTAAACCCCCAATGCTATTTCAATGGGTTTAGGGGCTTCTAGGCAAAAGGGGCGTGGCCAAAAGTATCTCAACCCTCAGCCATGTCATGGCCTATACTCTGAATGATATTCTGGGCTTCTAAACCCAAAGGGGCGGGGCCTAACGAATTTAAACCCCCAATGCTATTTCAATGGGTTTAGGGGCTTCTAGGCAAAATGGGCGTGGCCAAAAGTATCTCAACCCTCAGCCATGTCATGGCTTATACTATGAATGGTATTCTGGGCTTCTGGACCCAAATGGGCGGGGCCTAACGAATTTAAACCCCCAATGCTATTTCAATGGGTTTAGGGGCTTCTAGGCAAGAGGGGCGTGGCCAAAAGTATCTCAACCCTCAGCCATGTCATGGCCTATACTATGAATGGTATTCTGGGCTTCTGGACACAAAGGGGCGGGGCCTAACGAATTTAAACCATCAATGCTATTTCAATGGGTTTAGGGGCTTCTAGGCAAAAGGGGCGTGGCCAAAAGTATCTCAACCCTCAGCCATGTCATGGCCTATACTATGAATGGTATTCTGGGCTTCTAAACCCAAAGGGGCGGGGCCTAACGAATTTAAACCCCCAATGCTATTTCAATGGGTTTAGGGGCTTCTAGGCAAAAGGGGCGTGGCCAAAAGTATCTCAACCCTCAGCCATGTCATGGCCTATACTCTGAATGATATTCTGGGCTTCTAAACCCAAAGGGGCGGGGCCTAACGAATTTAAACCCCCAATGCTATTTCAATGGGTTTAGGGGCTTCTAGGCAAAATGGGCGTGGCCAAAAGTATCTCAACCCTCAGCCATGTCATGGCTTATACTATGAATGGTATTCTGGGCTTCTGGACCCAAATGGGCGAGGCCTAACGAATTTAAACCCCCAATGCTATTTCAATGGGTTTAGGGGCTTCTAGGCAAGAGGGGCGTGGCCAAAAGTATCTCAACCCTCAGCCATGTCATGGCCTATACTATGAATGGTATTCTGGGCTTCTGGACACAAAGGGGCGGGGCCTAACGAATTTAAACCCCAATGCTATTTCAATGGGTTTAGGGGCTTCTAGGCAAAAGGGGCGTGGCCAAAAGTATCTCAACCCTCAGCCATGTCATGGCCTATACTATGAATGGCATTCTGGGCTTCTGGACCCAAAGGGGCGGGGCCTAACGAATTTAAACCCCCAATGCTATTTCAATGGGTTTAGGGGCTTCTAGGCAAAAGGGGCGTGGCCAAAAGTATCTCAACCCTCATCCATGTCATGGCCTATACTATGAATGGTATTCTGGGCTTATGGACCCAAAGGGGCGGGGACTAACGAATTTAAACCCCCCAATGCTATTTCAAAGGGTTTAGGGGCTTCTAGGCAAAAGGGGCGTGGCCAAAAGTATCTCAACCCTCAGCCATGTCATGGCCTATACTATGAATGGTATTCTGGGCTTCTGGACCCAAAGGGGCGGGGCCTAACGAATTTAAACCCCCACTGCTATTTCAATGGGTTTAGGGGCTTCTAGGCAAAAGGGGCGTGGCCAAAAGTATCTCAACCCTCAGCCATGTCATGGCCTATACTATGAATGGTATTCTGGGCTTCTGGACCCAAAGGGGCGGGGCCTAACGAATTTAAACCCCCAATGCTATTTCAATGGGTTTAGGGGCTTCTAGGCAAAAGGGGCGTGGCCAAAAGTATCTAAACCCTCAGCCATGTCATGGCCTATACTCTGAATGGTATTCTGGGCTTCTAAACCCAAAGGGGCGGGGCCTAACGAATTTAAACCCCTAATGCTATTTCAATGGGTTTAGGGGCTTCTAGGCAAAATGGGCGTCGCCAAAAGTATCTCAACCCTCAGCCATGTCATGGCCTATACTATGAATGGTATTCTGGGCTTCTGGACCCAAAGGGGCGGGGCCTAACGAATTTAAACCCCAATGCTATTTCAATGGGTTTAGGGGCTTCTAGGCAAAAGGGGCGTGGCCAAAAGTATCTCAACCCTCAGCCATGTCATGGCCTATACTATGAATGGCATTCTGGGCTTCTGGACCCAAAGGGGCGGGGCCTAACGAATTTAAACCCCCAATGCTATTTCAATGGGTTTAGGGGCTTCTAGGCAAAAGGGGCGTGGCCAAAAGTATCTCAACCCTCATCCATGTCATGGCCTATACTATGAATGGTATTCTGGGCTTATGGACCCAAAGGGGCGGGGACTAACGAATTTAAACCCCCCAATGCTATTTCAAAGGGTTTAGGGGCTTCTAGGCAAAAGGGGCGTGGCCAAAAGTATCTCAACCCTCAGCCATGTCATGGCCTATACTATGAATGGTATTCTGGGTTCTGGACCCAAAGGGGCGGGGCCTAACGAATTTAAACCCCCACTGCTATTTCAATGGGTTTAGGGGCTTCTAGGCAAAAGGGGCGTGGCCAAAAGTATCTCAACCCTCAGCCATGTCATGGCCTATACTATGAATGGTATTCTGGGCTTCTGGACACAAAGGGGCGGGGCCTAACGAATTTAAACCATCAATGCTATTTCAATGGGTTTAGGGGCTTCTAGGCAAAAGGGGCGTGGCCAAAAGTATCTCAACCCTCAGCCATGTCATGGCCTATACTATGAATGGCATTCTGGGCTTCTGGACCCAAAGGGGCGGGGCCTAACGAATTTAAACCCCCAATGCTATTTCAATGGGTTTAGGGGCTTCTAGGCAAAATGGGCGTGGCCAAAAGTATCTCAACCCTCAGCCATGTCATGGCCTATACTATGAATGGAATTCTGTGCTTCTGGACCCAAAGGGGCGGTACCTAACGAATTTAAACCCCCAATGCTATTTCAATGGGTTTAGGGGCTTCTAGGCAAAAGGGGCGTGGCCAAAAGTATCTCAACCCTCAGCCATGTCATGGCCTATACTATGAATGGTATTCTGGGCTTCTAAACCCAAAGGGGCGGGGCCTAACGAATTTAAACCCCCAATGCTATTTCAATGGGTTTAGGGGCTTCTAGGCAAAAGGGGCGTGGCCAAAAGTATCTCAACCCTCAGCCATGTCATGGCCTATACTCTGAATGATATTCTGGGCTTCTAAACCCAAAGGGGCGGGGCCTAACGAATTTAAACCCCCAATGCTATTTCAATGGGTTTAGGGGCTTCTAGGCAAAATGGGCGTGGCCAAAAGTATCTCAACCCTCAGCCATGTCATGGCTTATACTATGAATGGTATTCTGGGCTTCTGGACCCAAATGGGCGGGGCCTAACGAATTTAAACCCCCAATGCTATTTCAATGGGTTTAGGGGCTTCTAGGCAAGAGGGGCGTGGCCAAAAGTATCTCAACCCTCAGCCATGTCATGGCCTATACTATGAATGGTATTCTGGGCTTCTGGACACAAAGGGGCGGGGCCTAACGAATTTAAACCATCAATGCTATTTCAATGGGTTTAGGGGCTTCTAGGCAAAAGGGGCGTGGCCAAAAGTATCTCAACCCTCAGCCATGTCATGGCCTATACTATGAATGGTATTCTGGGCTTCTAAACCCAAAGGGGCGGGGCCTAACGAATTTAAACCCCCAATGCTATTTCAATGGGTTTAGGGGCTTCTAGGCAAAAGGGGCGTGGCCAAAAGTATCTCAACCCTCAGCCATGTCATGGCCTATACTCTGAATGATATTCTGGGCTTCTAAACCCAAAGGGGCGGGGCCTAACGAATTTAAACCCCCAATGCTATTTCAATGGGTTTAGGGGCTTCTAGGCAAAATGGGCGTGGCCAAAAGTATCTCAACCCTCAGCCATGTCATGGCTTATACTATGAATGGTATTCTGGGCTTCTGGACCCAAATGGGCGAGGCCTAACGAATTTAAACCCCCAATGCTATTTCAATGGGTTTAGGGGCTTCTAGGCAAGAGGGGTGTGGCCAAAAGTATCTCAACCCTCAGCCATGTCATGGCCTATACTATGAATGGTATTCTGGTCTTCTGGACACAAAGGGGCGGGGCCTAACGAATTTAAACCCCAATGCTATTTCAATGGGTTCTAGGCAAAAGGGGCGTGGCCAAAAGTATCTCAACCCTCAGCCATGTCATGGCCTATACTATGAATGGCATTCTGGGCTTCTGGACCCAAAGGGGCGGGGCCTAACGAATTTAAACCCCCAATGCTATTTCAATGGGTTTAGGGGCTTCTAGGCAAAAGGGGCGTGGCCAAAAGTATCTCAACCCTCATCCATGTCATGGCCTATACTATGAATGGTATTCTGGGCTTATGGACCCAAAGGGGCGGGGACTAACGAATTTAAACCCCCCAATGCTATTTCAAAGGGTTTAGGGGCTTCTAGGCAAAAGGGGCGTGGCCAAAAGTATCTCAACCCTCAGCCATGTCATGGCCTATACTATGAATGGTATTCTGGGCTTCTGGACCCAAAGGGGCGGGGCCTAACGAATTTAAACCCCCACTGCTATTTCAATGGGTTTAGGGGCTTCTAGGCAAAAGGGGCGTGGCCAAAAGTATCTCAACCCTCAGCCATGTCATGGCCTATACTATGAATGGTATTCTGGGCTTCTGGACCCAAAGGGGCGGGGCCTAACGAATTTAAACCCCCAATGCTATTTCAATGGGTTTAGGGGCTTCTAGGCAAAAGGGGCGTGGCCAAAAGTATCTAAACCCTCAGCCATGTCATGGCCTATACTCTGAATGGTATTCTGGGCTTCTAAACCCAAAGGGGCGGGGCCTAACGAATTTAAACCCCTAATGCTATTTCAATGGGTTTAGGGGCTTCTAGGCAAAATGGGCGTCGCCAAAAGTATCTCAACCCTCAGCCATGTCATGGCCTATACTATGAATGGTATTCTGGGCTTCTGGACCCAAAGGGGCGGGGCCTAACGAATTTAAACCCCAATGCTATTTCAATGGGTTTAGGGGCTTCTAGGCAAAAGGGGCGTGGCCAAAAGTATCTCAACCCTCAGCCATGTCATGGCCTATACTATGAATGGCATTCTGGGCTTCTGGACCCAAAGGGGCGGGGCCTAACGAATTTAAACCCCCAATGCTATTTCAATGGGTTTAGGGGCTTCTAGGCAAAAGGGGCGTGGCCAAAAGTATCTCAACCCTCATCCATGTCATGGCCTATACTATGAATGGTATTCTGGGCTTATGGACCCAAAGGGGCGGGGACTAACGAATTTAAACCCCCCAATGCTATTTCAAAGGGTTTAGGGGCTTCTAGGCAAAAGGGGCGTGGCCAAAAGTATCTCAACCCTCAGCCATGTCATGGCCTATACTATGAATGGTATTCTGGGTTCTGGACCCAAAGGGGCGGGGCCTAACGAATTTAAACCCCCACTGCTATTTCAATGGGTTTAGGGGCTTCTAGGCAAAAGGGGCGTGGCCAAAAGTATCTCAACCCTCAGCCATGTCATGGCCTATACTATGAATGGTATTCTGGGCTTCTGGACCCAAAGGGGCGGGGCCTAACGAATTTAAACCCCCAATGCTATTTCAATGGGTTTAGGGGCTTCTAGGCAAAAGGGGCGTGGCCAAAAGTATCTAAACCCTCAGCCATGTCATGGCCTATACTCTGAATGGTATTCTGGGCTTCTAAACTCAAAGGGGCGGGGCCTAACGAATTTAAACCCCCAATGCTATTTCAATGGGTTTAGGGGCTTCTAGGCAAAATGGGCGTGGCCAAAAGTATCTCAACCCTCAGCCATGTCATGGCCTATACTATGAATGGCATTCTGGGCTTCTAAACCCAAATGGGCGGGGCCTAACGAATTTAAACCCCCAATGCTATTTCAATGGGTTTAGGGGCTTCTAGGCAAAATGGGCGTGGCCAAAAGTATCTCAACCCTCAGCCATGTCATGGCCTATACTATGAATGGTATTCTGGGCTTATGGACCCAAAGGGGCGGGGCCTAACGAATTTAAACCCCCAATGCTATATCAATGGGTTTAGGGGCTTCTAGGCAAAAGGGGCGTGGCCAAAAGTATCTCAACCCTCAGCCATGTCAAGGCCTATACTCTGAATGGTATTCTGGGCTTCTAAACCCAAATGGGCGGGGCCTAACGAATTTAAACCCCCAATGCTATTTCAATGGGTTTAGGGGCTTCTAGGCAAAATGGGCGTGGCCAAAAGTATCTCAACCCTCAGCCATGTCATGGCCTATACTATGAATGGCATTCTGGGCTTCTGGACCCAAAGGGGCGGGGCCTAACGAATTTAAACCCCCAATGCTATTTCAATGGGTTTAGGGGCTTCTAGGCAAAATGGGCGTGGCCAAAAGTATCTCAACCCTCAGCCATGTCATGGCCTATACTATGAATGGCATTCTGGGCTTCTGGACCCAAAGGGGCGGTACCTAACGAATTTAAACCCCCAATGCTATTTCAATGGGTTTAGGGGCTTCTAGGCAAAAGGGGCGTGGCCAAAAGTATCTCAACCCTCAGCCATGTCATGGCCTATACTCTGAATGATATTCTGGGCTTCTAAACCCAAAGGGGCGGGGCCTAACGAATTTAAACCCCCAATGCTATTTCAATGGGTTTAGGGGCTTCTAGGCAAAATGGGCGTGGCCAAAAGTATCTCAACCCTCAGCCATGTCATGGCCTATACTATGAATGGCATTCTGGGCTTCTGGACCCAAAGGGGCGGTACCTAACGAATTTAAACCCCCAATGCTATTTCAATGGGTTTAGGGGCTTCTAGGCAAAAGGGGCGTGGCCAAAAGTATCTCAACCCTCAGCCATGTCATGGCCTATACTATGAATGGTATTCTGGGCTTCTAAACTCAAAGGGGCGGGGCCTAACGAATTTAAACCCCCAATGCTATTTCAATGGGTTTAGGGGCTTCTAGGCAAAAGGGGCGTGGCCAAAAGTATCTCAACCCTCAGCCATGTCATGGCCTATACTATGAATGGCATTCTGGGCTTCTGGACCCAAAGGGGCGGTACCTAACGAATTTAAACCCCCAATGCTATTTCAATGGGTTTAGGGGCTTCTAGGCAAAAGGGGCGTGGCCAAAAGTATCTCAACCCTCAGCCATGTCATGGCCTATACTATGAATGGTATTCTGGGCTTCTAAACCCAAAGGGGCGGGGCCTAACGAATTTAAACCCCCAATGCTATTTCAATGGGTTTAGGGGCTTCTAGGCAAAAGGGGCGTGGCCAAAAGTATCTCAACCCTCAGCCATGTCATGGCCTATACTATGAATGGTATTCTGGGCTTCTAAACCCAAAGGGGCGGGGCCTAACGAATTTAAACCCCCAATGCTATTTCAATGGGTTTAGGGGCTTCTAGGCAAAAGGGGCGTGGCCAAAAGTATCTCAACCCTCAGCCATGTCATGGCCTATACTCTGAATGATATTCTGGGCTTCTAAACCCAAAGGGGCGGGGCCTAACGAATTTAAACCCCCAATGCTATTTCAATGGGTTTAGGGGCTTCTAGGCAAAATGGGCGTGGCCAAAAGTATCTCAACCCTCAGCCATGTCATGGCTTATACTATGAATGGTATTCTGGGCTTCTGGACCCAAATGGGCGGGGCCTAACGAATTTAAACCCCCAATGCTATTTCAATGGGTTTAGGGGCTTCTAGGCAAAAGGGGCGTGGCCAAACGTATCTCAACCCTCAGCCATGTCATGGCCTATACTATGAATGGTATTCTGGGCTTCTGGACCCAAAGGGGCGGGGCCTAACGAATTTAAACCCCAATGCTATTTCAATGGGTTTAGGGGCTTCTAGGCAAAAGGGGCGTGGCCAAAAGTATCTCAACCCTCAGCCATGTCATGGCCTATACTATGAATGGCATTCTGGGCTTCTGGACCCAAAGGGGCGGGGCCTAACGAATTTAAACCCCCAATGCTATTTCAATGGGTTTAGGGGCTTCTAGGCAAAAGGGGCGTGGCCAAAAGTATCTCAACCCTCATCCATGTCATGGCCTATACTATGAATGGTATTCTGGGCTTATGGACCCAAAGGGGCGGGGACTAACGAATTTAAACCCCCCAATGCTATTTCAAAGGGTTTAGGGGCTTCTAGGCAAAAGGGGCGTGGCCAAAAGTATCTCAACCCTCAGCCATGTCATGGCCTATACTATGAATGGTATTCTGGGCTTCTGGACCCAAAGGGGCGGGGCCTAACGAATTTAAACCCCCACTGCTATTTCAATGGGTTTAGGGGCTTCTAGGCAAAAGGGGCGTGGCCAAAAGTATCTCAACCCTCAGCCATGTCATGGCCTATACTATGAATGGTATTCTGGGCTTCTGGACCCAAAGGGGCGGGGCCTAACGAATTTAAACCCCCAATGCTATTTCAATGGGTTTAGGGGCTTCTAGGCAAAAGGGGCGTGGCCAAAAGTATCTAAACCCTCAGCCATGTCATGGCCTATACTCTGAATGGTATTCTGGGCTTCTAAACCCAAAGGGGCGGGGCCTAACGAATTTAAACCCCCAATGCTATTTCAATGGGTTTAGGGGCTTCTAGGCAAAAGGGGCGTGGCCAAAAGTATCTCAACCCTCAGCCATGTCATGGCCTATACTCTGAATGATATTCTGGGCTTCTAAACCCAAAGGGGCGGGGCCTAACGAATTTAAACCCCCAATGCTATTTCAATGGGTTTAGGGGCTTCTAGGCAAAATGGGCGTGGCCAAAAGTATCTCAACCCTCAGCCATGTCATGGCTTATACTATGAATGGTATTCTGGGCTTCTGGACCCAAATGGGCGGGGCCTAACGAATTTAAACCCCCAATGCTATTTCAATGGGTTTAGGGGCTTCTAGGCAAGAGGGGCGTGGCCAAAAGTATCTCAACCCTCAGCCATGTCATGGCCTATACTATGAATGGTATTCTGGGCTTCTGGACACAAAGGGGCGGGGCCTAACGAATTTAAACCATCAATGCTATTTCAATGGGTTTAGGGGCTTCTAGGCAAAAGGGGCGTGGCCAAAAGTATCTCAACCCTCAGCCATGTCATGGCCTATACTATGAATGGCATTCTGGGCTACTGGACCCAAAGGGGCGGGGCCTAACGAATTTAAACCCCCAATGCTATTTCAATGGGTTTAGGGGCTTCTAGGCAAAATGGGCGTGGCCAAAAGTATCTCAACCCTCAGCCATGTCATGGCCTATACTATGAATGGAATTCTGTGCTTCTGGACCCAAAGGGGCGGTACCTAACGAATTTAAACCCCCAATGCTATTTCAATGGGTTTAGGGGCTTCTAGGCAAAAGGGGCGTGGCCAAAAGTATCTCAACCCTCAGCCATGTCATGGCCTATACTCTGAATGATATTCTGGGCTTCTAAACCCAAAGGGGCGGGGCCTAACGAATTTAAACCCCCAATGCTATTTCAATGGGTTTAGGGGCTTCTAGGCAAAATGGGCGTGGCCAAAAGTATCTCAACCCTCAGCCATGTCATGGCTTATACTATGAATGGTATTCTGGGCTTCTGGACCCAAATGGGCGGGGCCTAACGAATTTAAACCCCCAATGCTATTTCAATGGGTTTAGGGGCTTCTAGGCAAGAGGGGCGTGGCCAAAAGTATCTCAACCCTCAGCCATGTCATGGCCTATACTATGAATGGTATTCTGGGCTTCTGGACACAAAGGGGCGGGGCCTAACGAATTTAAACCATCAATGCTATTTCAATGGGTTTAGGGGCTTCTAGGCAAAAGGGGCGTGGCCAAAAGTATCTCAACCCTCAGCCATGTCATGGCCTATACTATGAATGGTATTCTGGGCTTCTAAACCCAAAGGGGCGGGGCCTAACGAATTTAAACCCCCAATGCTATTTCAATGGGTTTAGGGGCTTCTAGGCAAAAGGGGCGTGGCCAAAAGTATCTCAACCCTCAGCCATGTCATGGCCTATACTCTGAATGATATTCTGGGCTTCTAAACCCAAAGGGGCGGGGCCTAACGAATTTAAACCCCCAATGCTATTTCAATGGGTTTAGGGGCTTCTAGGCAAAATGGGCGTGGCCAAAAGTATCTCAACCCTCAGCCATGTCATGGCTTATACTATGAATGGTATTCTGGGCTTCTGGACCCAAATGGGCGGGGCCTAACGAATTTAAACCCCCAATGCTATTTCAATGGGTTTAGGGGCTTCTAGGCAAGAGGGGCGTGGCCAAAAGTATCTCAACCCTCAGCCATGTCATGGCCTATACTATGAATGGTATTCTGGGCTTCTGGACACAAAGGGGCGGGGCCTAACGAATTTAAACCATCAATGCTATTTCAATGGGTTTAGGGGCTTCTAGGCAAAAGGGGCGTGGCCAAAAGTATCTCAACCCTCAGCCATGTCATGGCCTATACTATGAATGGTATTCTGGGCTTCTGGACCCAAAGGGGCGGGGCCTAACGAATTTAAACCCCCAATGCTATTTCAATGGGTTTAGGGGCTTCTAGGCAAAAGGGGCATGGCCAAAAGTATCTCAACCCTCAGCCATGTCATGGCCTATACTATGAAAGGCATTCTGGGCTTCTGGACCCAAAGGGGCGGGGCCTAACGAATTTAAACCCCCAATGCTATTTCAATGGGTTTAGGGGCTTCTAGGAAAAAGGGGCGTGGCCAAAAGTATCTCAACCCTCAGCCATGTCATGGCCTATACTCTGAATGGTATTCTGGGCTTCTAAACCCAAAGGGGCGGGGCCTAACGAATTTAAAACCCCAATGCTATTTCAATGGGTTTAGGGGCTTCTAGGCAAAAGGGGCGTGGCCAAAAGTATCTCAACCCTCAGCCATGTCATGGCCTATACTATGAATGGCATTCTGCGCTTCTGGACCCAAAGGGGCGGGGCCTAACGAATGTAAACCCCCCCAATGCTATTTCAATGGGTTTAGGGGCTTCTAGGCAAAAGGGGCGTGGCCAAAAGTATCTCAACCTTCAGCCATGTCATGGCCTATACTATGAATGATATTCTTGGCTTCTGGACCCAAAGGGGCGGGGCCTAACGAATTTAAACCCCCCAATGCTATTTCAATGGGTTTAGGGGCTTCTAGGCAAAAGGGGCGTGGCCAAAAGTATCTCAACCCTCAGCCATGTCATGGCCTATACTATGAATGGCATTCTGGGCTTCTGGACCCAATGGGGCGGGGCCTAACGAATTTAAACCCCCAATGCTATTTCAATGGGTTTAGGGGCTTCTAGGCAAAAGGGGCGTGGCCAAAAGTATCTCAACCCTCAGCCATGTCATGGCCTATACTATGAATGGTATTCTGGGCTTCTGGACCCAAAGGGGCGGGGCCTAACGAATTTAAACCCCCCAATGCTATTTCAATGGGTTTAGGGGCTTCTAGGCAAAAGGGGCGTGGCCAAAAGTATCTCAACCCTCAGCCATGTCATGGCCTATACTATAAATGGTATTCTGGGCTTCTGGACACAAAGGGGCGGGGCCTAACGAATTTAAACCATCAATGCTATTTCAATGGTTTAGGGGCTTCTAGGCAAAAGGGGCGTGGCCAAAAGTATCTCAACCCTCAGCCATGTCATGGCCTATACTATGAATGGTATTCTGGGCTTCTGGACCCAAAGGGGCGGGGCCTAACGAATTTAAACCCCCAATGCTATTTCAATGGGTTTAGGGGCTTCTAGGCAAAAGGGGCGTGGCCAAAAGTATCTCAACCCTCAGCCATGTCATGGCCTATACTATGAATGGCATTCAGGGCTTCTGGACCCAAAGGGGCGGGGCCTAACGAATTTAAACCCCCAATGCTATTTCAATGGGTTTAGGGGCTTCTAGGCAAAAGGGGCGTGGCCAAAAGTATCTCAACCCTCATCCATGTCATGGCCTATACTATGAATGGTATTCTGGGCTTATGGACCCAAAGGGGCGGGGACTAACGAATTTAAACCCCCCAATGCTATTTCAAAGGGTTTAGGGGCTTCTAGGCAAAAGGGGCGTGGCCAAAAGTATCTCAACCCTCAGCCATGTCATGGCCTATACTATGAATGGTATTCTGGGTTCTGGACCCAAAGGGGCGGGGCCTAACGAATTTAAACCCCCACTGCTATTTCAATGGGTTTAGGGGCTTCTAGGCAAAAGGGGCGTGGCCAAAAGTATCTCAACCCTCAGCCATGTCATGGCCTATACTATGAATGGTATTCTGGGCTTCTGGACCCAAAGGGGCGGGGCCTAACGAATTTAAACCCCCAATGCTATTTCAATGGGTTTAGGGGCTTCTAGGCAAAATGGGCTTCGCCAAAAGTATCTCAACCCTCAGCCATGTCATGGCCTATACTGTGAATGGTATTCTGGGCTTATGGACCCAAAGGGGCGGGGCCTAACGAATTTAAACCCCCAATGCTATATCAATGGGTTTAGGGGCTTCTAGGCAAAAGGGCGTGGCCAAAAGTATCTCAACCCTCAGCCATGTCATGGCCTATACTCTGAATGGTATTCTGGGCTTCTAAACCCAAATGGGCGGGGCCTAACGAATTTAAACCCCCAATGCTATTTCAATGGGTTTAGGGGCTTCTAGGCAAAAGGGGCGTGGCCAAAAGTATCTCAACCCTCAGCCATGTCATGGCCTATACTCTGAATGATATTCTGGGCTTCTAAACCCAAAGGGGCGGGGCCTAACGAATTTAAACCCCCAATGCTATTTCAATGGGTTTAGGGGCTTCTAGGCAAAATGGGCGTGGCCAAAAGTATCTCAACCCTCAGCCATGTCATGGCTTATACTATGAATGGTATTCTGGGCTTCTGGACCCAAATGGGCGGGGCCTAACGAATTTAAACCCCCAATGCTATTTCAATGGGTTTAGGGGCTTCTAGGCAAAAGGGGCGTGGCCAAAAGTATCTCAACCCTCAGCCATGTCATGGCCTATACTATGAATGGTATTCTGGGCTTCTGGACCCAAAGGGGCGGGGCCTAACGAATTTAAACCCCAATGCTATTTCAATGGGTTTAGGGGCTTCTAGGCAAAAGGGGCGTGGCCAAAAGTATCTCAACCCTCAGCCATGTCATGGCCTATACTATGAATGGCATTCTGGGCTTCTGGACCCAAAGGGGCGGGGCCTAACGAATTTAAAACCCCCAATGCTATTTCAATGGGTTTAGGGGCTTCTAGGCAAAAGGGGCGTGGCCAAAAGTATCTCAACCCTCATCCATGTCATGGGCCTATACTATGAATGGTATTCTGGGCTTATGGACCCAAAGGGGCGGGGACTAACGAATTTAAACCCCCCAATGCTATTTCAAAGGGTTTAGGGGCTTCTAGGCAAAAGGGGCGTGGCCAAAAGTATCTCAACCCTCAGCCATGTCATGGCCTATACTATGAATGGTATTCTGGGCTTCTGGACCCAAAGGGGCGGGGCCTAACGAATTTAAACCCCCACTGCTATTTCAATGGGTTTAGGGGCTTCTAGGCAAAAGGGGCGTGGCCAAAAGTATCTCAACCCTCAGCCATGTCATGGCCTATACTATGAATGGTATTCTGGGCTTCTGGACCCAAAGGGGCGGGGGCCTAACGAATTTAAACCCCCAATGCTATTTCAATGGGTTTAGGGGCTTCTAGGCAAAAGGGGCGTGGCCAAAAGTATCTAAACCCTCAGCCATGTCATGGCCTATACTCTGAATGGTATTCTGGGCTTCTAAACCCAAAGGGGCGGGGCCTAACGAATTTAAACCCCTAATGCTATTTCAATGGGTTTAGGGGCTTCTAGGCAAAATGGGCGTCGCCAAAAGTATCTCAACCCTCAGCCATGTCATGGCCTATACTATGAATGGTATTCTGGGCTTCTGGACCCAAAGGGGCGGGGCCTAACGAATTTAAACCCCAATGCTATTTCAATGGGTTTAGGGGCTTCTAGGCAAAAGGGGCGTGGCCAAAAGTATCTCAACCCTCAGCCATGTCATGGCCTATACTATGAATGGCATTCTGGGCTTCTGGACCCAAAGGGGCGGGGCCTAACGAATTTAAACCCCCAATGCTATTTCAATGGGTTTAGGGGCTTCTAGGCAAAAGGGGCGTGGCCAAAAGTATCTCAACCCTCATCCATGTCATGGCCTATACTATGAATGGTATTCTGGGCTTATGGACCCAAAGGGGCGGGGACTAACGAATTTAACCCCCCCAATGCTATTTCAAAGGGTTTAGGGGCTTCTAGGCAAAAGGGGCGTGGCCAAAAGTATCTCAACCCTCAGCCATGTCATGGCCTATACTATGAATGGTATTCTGGGTTCTGGACCCAAAGGGGCGGGGCCTAACGAATTTAAACCCCCACTGCTATTTCAATGGGTTTAGGGGCTTCTAGGCAAAAGGGGCGTGGCCAAAAGTATCTCAACCCTCAGCCATGTCATGGCCTATACTATGAATGGTATTCTGGGCTTCTGGACCCAAAGGGGCGGGGCCTAACGAATTTAAACCCCCAATGCTATTTCAATGGGTTTAGGGGCTTCTAGGCAAAAGGGGCGTGGCCAAAAGTATCTCAACCCTCAGCCATGTCATGGCCTATACTCTGAATGGTATTCTGGGCTTCTAAACCCAAATGGGCGGGGCCTAACGAATTTAAACCCCCAATGCTATTTCAATGGGTTTAGGGGCTTCTAGGCAAAATGGGCGTGGCCAAAAGTATCTCAACCCTCAGCCATGTCATGGCCTATACTATGAATGGCATTCTGGGATTCTGGACCCAAAGGGGCGGGGCCTAACGAATTTAAACCCCCAATGCTATTTCAATGGGTTTAGGGGCTTCTAGGCAAAATGGGCGTGGCCAAAAGTATCTCAACCCTCAGCCATGTCATGGCCTATACTATGAATGGCATTCTGGGCTTCTGGACCCAAAGGGGCGGTACCTAACGAATTTAAACCCCCAATGCTATTTCAATGGGTTTAGGGGCTTCTAGGCAAAAGGGGCGTGGCCAAAAGTATCTCAACCCTCAGCCATGTCATGGCCTATACTATGAATGGTATTCTGGGCTTCTAAACCCAAAGGGGCGGGGCCTAACGAATTTAAACCCCCAATGCTATTTCAATGGGTTTAGGGGCTTCTAGGCAAAAGGGGCGTGGCCAAAAGTATCTCAACCCTCAGCCATGTCATGGCCTATACTCTGAATGATATTCTGGGCTTCTAAACCCAAAGGGGCGGGGCCTAACGAATTTAAACCCCCAATGCTATTTCAATGGGTTTAGGGGCTTCTAGGCAAAATGGGCGTGGCCAAAAGTATCTCAACCCTCAGCCATGTCATGGCTTATACTATGAATGGTATTCTGGGCTTCTGGACCCAAATGGGCGGGGCCTAACGAATTTAAACCCCCAATGCTATTTCAATGGGTTTAGGGGCTTCTAGGCAAAAGGGGCGTGGCCAAAAGTATCTCAACCCTCAGCCATGTCATGGCCTATACTATGAATGGTATTCTGGGCTTCTGGACCCAAAGGGGCGGGGCCTAACGAATTTAAACCCCAATGCTATTTCAATGGGTTTAGGGGCTTCTAGGCAAAAGGGGCGTGGCCAAAAGTATCTCAACCCTCAGCCATGTCATGGCCTATACTATGAATGGCATTCTGGGCTTCTGGACCCAAAGGGGCGGGGCCTAACGAATTTAAACCCCCAATGCTATTTCAATGGGTTTAGGGGCTTCTAGGCAAAAGGGGCGTGGCCAAAAGTATCTCAACCCTCATCCATGTCATGGCCTATACTATGAATGGTATTCTGGGCTTATGGACCCAAAGGGGCGGGGACTAACGAATTTAAACCCCCCAATGCTATTTCAAAGGGTTTAGGGGCTTCTAGGCAAAAGGGGCGTGGCCAAAAGTATCTCAACCCTCAGCCATGTCATGGCCTATACTATGAATGGTATTCTGGGCTTCTGGACCCAAAGGGGCGGGGCCTAACGAATTTAAACCCCCACTGCTATTTCAATGGGTTTAGGGGCTTCTAGGCAAAAGGGGCGTGGCCAAAAGTATCTCAACCCTCAGCCATGTCATGGCCTATACTATGAATGGTATTCTGGGCTTCTGGACCCAAAGGGGCGGGGCCTAACGAATTTAAACCCCCAATGCTATTTCAATGGGTTTAGGGGCTTCTAGGCAAAAGGGGCGTGGCCAAAAGTATCTAAACCCTCAGCCATGTCATGGCCTATACTCTGAATGGTATTCTGGGCTTCTAAACCCAAAGGGGCGGGGCCTAACGAATTTAAACCCCTAATGCTATTTCAATGGGTTTAGGGGCTTCTAGGCAAAATGGGCGTCGCCAAAAGTATCTCAACCCTCAGCCATGTCATGGCCTATACTATGAATGGTATTCTGGGCTTATGGACCCAAAGGGGCGGGGCCTAACGAATTTAAACCCCCAATGCTATATCAATGGGTTTAGGGGCTTCTAGGCAAAAGGGGCGTGGCCAAAAGTATCTCAACCCTCAGCCATGTCATGGCCTATACTCTGAATGGTATTCTGGGCTTCTAAACCCAAATGGGCGGGGCCTAACGAATTTAAACCCCCAATGCTATTTCAATGGGTTTAGGGGCTTCTAGGCAAAATGGGCGTGGCCAAAAGTATCTCAACCCTCAGCCATGTCATGGCCTATACTATGAATGGCATTCTGGGCTTCTGGACCCAAAGGGGCGGGGCCTAACGAATTTAAACCCCCAATGCTATTTCAATGGGTTTAGGGGCTTCTAGGCAAAATGGGCGTGGCCAAAAGTATCTCAACCCTCAGCCATGTCATGGCCTATACTATGAATGGCATTCTGGGCTTCTGGACCCAAAGGGGCGGTACCTAACGAATTTAAACCCCCAATGCTATTTCAATGGGTTTAGGGGCTTCTAGGCAAAAGGGGCGTGGCCAAAAGTATCTCAACCCTCAGCCATGTCATGGCCTATACTATGAATGGTATTCTGGGCTTCTAAACCCAAAGGGGCGGGGCCTAACGAATTTAAACCCCCAATGCTATTTCAATGGGTTTAGGGGCTTCTAGGCAAAAGGGGCGTGGCCAAAAGTATCTCAACCCTCAGCCATGTCATGGCCTATACTCTGAATGATATTCTGGGCTTCTAAACCCAAAGGGGCGGGGCCTAACGAATTTAAACCCCCAATGCTATTTCAATGGGTTTAGGGGCTTCTAGGCAAAAGGGGCGTGGCCAAAAGTATCTCAACCCTCAGCCATGTCATGGCTTATACTATGAATGGTATTCTGGGCTTCTGGACCCAAATGGGCGGGGCCTAACGAATTTAAACCCCCAATGCTATTTCAATGGGTTTAGGGGCTTCTAGGCAAGAGGGGCGTGGCCAAAAGTATATCAACCCTCAGCCATGTCATGGCCTATACTATGAATGGTATTCTGGGCTTCTGGACCCAAAGGGGCGGGGCCTAACGAATTTAAACCATCAATGCTATTTCAATGGGTTTAGGGGCTTCTAGGCAAAAGGGGCGTGGCCAAAAGTATCTCAACCCTCAGCCATGTCATGGCCTATACTATGAAAGGCATTCTGGGCTTCTGGACCCAAAGGGGCGGGGCCTAACGAATTTAAACCCCCAATGCTATTTCAATGGGTTTAGGGGCTTCTAGGGAAAAGGGGCGTGGCCAAAAGTATCTCAACCCTCAGCCATGTCATGGCCTATACTCTGAATGGTATTCTGGGCTTCTAAACCCAAAGGGGCGGGGCCTAACGAATTTAAACCCCCAATGCTATTTCAATGGGTTTAGGGGCTTCTAGGCAAAAGGGGCGTGGCCAAAAGTATATCGTCCCTCAGCCATGTCATGGCCTATACTATGAATGGCATTCTGCGCTTCTGGACCCAAAGGGGCGGGGCCTAACGAATGTAAACCCCCCCAATGCTATTTCAATGGGTTTAGGGGCTTCTAGGCAAAAGGGGCGTGGCCAAAAGTATCTCAACCCTCAGCCATGTCATGGCCTATACTATGAATGGTATTCTGGGCTTCTGGACCCAAAGGGGCGGGGCCTAACGAATTTAAACCATCAATGCTATTTCAATGGGTTTAGGGGCTTCTAGGCAAAAGGGGCGTGGCCAAAAGTATCTCAACCCTCAGCCATGTCATGGCCTATACTATGAATGGTATTCTGGGCTTCTGGACCCAAAGGGGCGGGGCCTAACGAATTTAAACCCCCAATGCTATTTCAATGGGTTTAGGGGCTTCTAGGCAAAAGGGGCGTGGCCAAAAGTATCTCAACCCTCAGCCATGTCATGGCCTATACTATGAAAGGCATTCTGGGCTTCTGGACCCAAAGGGGCGGGGCCTAACGAATTTAAACCCCCAATGCTATTTCAATGGGTTTAGGGGCTTCTAGGAAAAAGGGGCGTGGCCAAAAGTATCTCAACCCTCAGCCATGTCATGGCCTATACTCTGAATGGTATTCTGGGCTTCTAAACCCAAAGGGGCGGGGCCTAACGAATTTAAACCCCCAATGCTATTTCAATGGGTTTAGGGGCTTCTAGGCAAAAGGGGCGTGGCCAAAAGTATCTCAACCCTCAGCCATGTCATGGCCTATACTATGAATGGTATTCTTGGCTTCTGGACCCAAAGGGGCGGGGCCTAACGAATTTAAACCCCCCAATGCTATTTCAATGGGTTTAGGGGCTTCTAGGCAAAAGGGGCGTGGCCAAAAGTATCTCAACCCTCAGCCATGTCATGGCCTATACTATGAATGGTATTCTGGGCTTCTGGACCCAAAGGGGCGGGGCCTAACGAATTTAAACCCCCCAATGCTATTTCAATGGGTTTAGGGGCTTCTAGGCAAAAGGGGCGTGGCCAAAAGTATCTCAACCCTCAGCCATGTCATGGCCTATACTATGAATGGTATTCTGTGCTTCTGGACCCAAAGGGGCGGGGCCTAACGAATTTAAACCCCCAATGCTATTTCAATGGGTTTAGGGGCTTCTAGGCAAAATGGGCGTGGCCAAAAGTATCTCAACCCTCAGCCATGTCATGGCCTATACTATGAATGGCATTCTGGGCTTCTGGACCCAAAGGGGCGGGGCCTAACGAATTTAAACCCCCAATGCTATTTCAATGGGTTTAGGGGCTTCTAGGCAAAAGGGGCGTGGCCAAAAGTATCTCAACCCTCATCCATGTCATGGCCTATACTATGAATGGTATTCTGGGCTTATGGACCCAAAGGGGCGGGGACTAACGAATTTAAACCCCCCAATGCTATTTCAAAGGGTTTAGGGGCTTCTAGGCAAAAGGGGCGTGGCCAAAAGTATCTCAACCCTCAGCCATGTCATGGCCTATACTATGAATGGTATTCTGGTCTTCTGGACCCAAAGGGGCGGGGCCTAACGAATTTAAACCCCCAATGCTAATTCAATGGGTTTAGGGGCTTCTAGGCAAAAGGGGCGTGGCCAAAAGTATCTCAACCCTCAGCCATGTCATGGCCTATACTCTGAATGGTATTCTGGGCTTCTAAACCCAAAGGGGCGGGGCCTAACGAATTTAAACCCCCAATGCTATTTCAACGGGCTTAGGGGCTTCTAGGCAAAAGGGGAGTGGCCAAAAGTATATCAACCCTCAGCCATGTCATGGCCTATACTATGAATGGTATTCTGGGCTTCTGGACCCAAAGGGGTGGGGCCTAACGAATTTAACCCCCCCAATGCTATTTCAATGGGTTTAGGGGCTTCTAGGCAAAAGGGGCGTGGCCAAAAGTATCTCAACCCTCATCCATGTCATGGCCAATACTATGAATGGTATTCTTGGCTTCTGGACCCAAAGGGGCGGGGCCTAACGAATTTAAACCCCCAATGCTATTTCAATGGGTTTAGGGGCTTCTAGGCAAAATGGGCGTGGCCAAAAGTATCTCAACCCTCAGCCATGTCATGGCCTATACTATGAATGGCATTCTGGGCTTCTGGACCCAAAGGGGCGGGGCCTAACGAATTTAAACCCCCAATGCTATTTCAATGGGTTTAGGGGCCTCTAGGCAAAAGGGGAGTGGCCAAAAGTATCTCAACCCTCAGCCATGTCATGGCCTATACTATGAATGGTATTCTGGGCTTCTGGGCCCAAAGGGGTGGGGCCTAACGAATTTAACCCCCCCAATGCTATTTCAATGGGTTTAGGGGCTTCTAGGCAAAAGGGGCGTGGCCAAAAGTATCTCAACCCTCAGCCATGTCATGGCCTATACTATGAATGGTATTCTTGGCTTCTGGACCCAAAGGGGCGGGGCCTAACGAATTTAAACCCCCAATGCTATTTCAATGGGTTTAGGGGCTTCTAGGCAAAAGGGGCGTGGCCAAAAGTATCTCAACCCTCAGCCATGTCATGGCCTATACTCTGAATGGTATTCTGGGCTTCTAAACCCAAAGGGGCGGGGCCTAACGAATTTAAACCCCCAATGCTATTTCAATGGGTTTAGGGGCTTCTAGGCAAAATGGGCGTGGCCAAAAGTATCTCAACCCTCAGCCATGTCATGGCCTATACTATGAATGGCATTCTGGGCTTCTGGACCCAAAGGGGCGGGGCCTAACGAATTTAAACCCCCAATGCTATTTCAATGGGTTTAGGGGCTTCTAGGCAAAATGGGCGTGGCCAAAAGTATCTCAACCCTCAGCCATGTCATGGCCTATACTATGAATGGTATTCTGGGCTTATGGACCCAAAGGGGCGGGGCCTAACGAATTTAAACTCCCAATGCTATATCAATGGGTTTAGGGGCTTCTAGGCAAAAGGGGCGTGGCCAAAAGTATCTCAACCCTCAGCCATGTCATGGCCTATACTATGAATGGCATTCTGGGCTTCTGGACCCAAAGGGGCGGTACCTAACGAATTTAAACCCCCAATGCTATTTCAATGGGTTTAGGGGCTTCTAGGCAAAAGGGGCGTGGCCAAAAGTATCTCAACCCTCAGCCATGTCATGGCCTATACTCTGAATGGTATTCTGGGCTTCTAAACCCAAAGGGGCGGGGCCTAACGAATTTAAACCCCCAATGCTATTTCAATGGGTTTAGGGGCTTCTAGGCAAAATGGGCGTGGCCAAAAGTATCTCAACCCTCAGCCATGTCATGGCCTATACTATGAATGGCATTCTGGGCTTCTGGACCCAAAGGGGCGGGGCCTAACGAATTTAAACCCCCAATGCTATTTCAATGGGTTTAGGGGCTTCTAGGCAAAATGGGCGTGGCCAAAAGTATCTCAACCCTCAGCCATGTCATGGCCTATACTATGAATGGTATTCTGGGCTTATGGACCCAAAGGGGCGGGGCCTAACGAATTTAAACTCCCAATGCTATATCAATGGGTTTAGGGGCTTCTAGGCAAAAGGGGCGTGGCCAAAAGTATCTCAACCCTCAGCCATGTCATGGCCTATACTCTGAATGGTATTCTGGGCTTCTAAACCCAAAGGGGCGGGGCCTAACGAATTTAAACCCCCAATGCTATTTCAATGGGTTTAGGGGCTTCTAGGCAAAATGGGCGTGGCCAAAAGTATCTCAACCCTCAGCCATGTCATGGCCTATACTATGAATGGCATTCTGGGCTTCTGGACCCAAAGGGGCGGGGCCTAACGAATTTAAACCCCCAATGCTATTTCAATGGGTTTAGGGGCTTCTAGGCAAAATGGGCGTGGCCAAAAGTATCTCAACCCTCAGCCATGTCATGGCCTATACTATGAATGGCATTCTGGGCTTCTGGACCCAAAGGGGCGGTACCTAACGAATTTAAACCCCCAATGCTATTTCAATGGGTTTAGGGGCTTCTAGGCAAAAGGGGCGTGGCCAAAAGTATCTCAACCCTCAGCCATGTCATGGCCTATACTCTGAATGGTATTCTGGGCTTCTAAACCCAATGGGGCGGGGCCTAACGAATTTAAACCCCCAATGCTATTTCAATGGGTTTAGGGGCTTCTAGGCAAAAGGGGCGTGGCCAAAAGTATCTCAACCCTCAGCCATGTCATGGCCTATACTCTGAATGGTATTCTGGGCTTCTGGACCCAAATGGACGGGGCCTAACGAATTTAAACCCCCAATGCTATTTCAATGGGTTTAGGGGCTTCTAGGCAAGAGGGGCGTGGCCAAAAGTATCTCAACCCTCAGCCATGTCATGGCCTATACTCTGAATGGTATTCTGGGCTTCTGGACCCAAATGGACGGGGCCTAACGAATTTAAACCCCCAATGCTATTTCAATGGGTTTAGGGGCTTCTAGGCAAGAGGGGCGTGGCCAAAAGTATCTCAACCCTCAGCCATGTCATGGCCTATACTATGAATGGTATTCTAAGCTTCTGGACCCAAAGGGGCGGGGCCTAACGAAATTAAACCATCAATGCTATTTCAATGGATTTAGGGGCTTCTAGGCAAGAGGGGCGTGGCCAAAAGTATCTCAACCCTCAGCCATGTCATGGCCTATACTATGAATGGTATTCTAAGCTTCTGGACCCAAAGGGGCGGGGCCTAACGAAATTAAACCATCAATGCTATTTCAATGGGTTTAGGGGCTTCTAGGCAAAAGGGGCGTGGCCAAAAGTATCTCAACCCTCAGCCATGTCATGGCCTATACTATGAATGGTATTCTGGGCTTATGGACCCAAAGGGGCGGGGCCTAACGAATTTAAACCCCCAATGCTATTTCAATGGGTTTAGGGGCTTCTAGGCAAAAGGGGCGTGGCCAAAAGTATCTCAACCCTCAGCCATGTCATGGCCTATACTCTGAATGGTATTCTGGGCTTCTAAACCCAAAGGGGCGGGGCCTAACGAATTTAAACCCCCAATGCTATTTCAACGGGCTTAGGGGCTTCTAGGCAAAAGGGGCGTGGCCAAAAGTATATCAACCCTCAGCCATGTCATGGCCTATACTATGAATGGTATTCTGGGCTTCTGGACCCAAAGGGGTGGGGCCTAATGAATTTAAACCCCCCAATGCTATTTCAATGGGTTTAGGGGCTTCTAGGCAAAAGGGGCGTGGCCAAAAGTATCTCAACCCTCATCCATGTCATGGCCAATACTATGAATGGTATTCTTGGCTTCTGGACCCAAAGGGGCGGGGCCTAACGAATTTAAACCCCCAATGCTATTTCAATGGGTTTAGGGGCTTCTAGGCAAAATGGGCATGGCCAAAAGTATCTCAACCCTCAGCCATGTCATGGCCTATACTATGAATGGCATTCTGGGCTTCTGGACCCAAAGGGGCGGGGCCTAACGAATTTAAACCCCCAATGCTATTTCAATGGGTTTAGGGGCTTCTAGGCAAAAGGGGCGTGGCAAAAGTATCTCAACCCTCAGCCATGTCATGGCCTATACTATGAATGGTATTCTGGGCTTCTGGACCCAAAGGGGCGGGGCCTAACGAATTTAAACCCCCCAATGCTATTTCAATGGGTTTAGGGGCTTCTAGGCAAAAGGGGCGTGGCCAAAAGTATCTCAACCCTCAGCCATGTCATGGCCTATACTATGAATGGTATTCTGGGCTTCTGGACCCAAAGGGGATGGGCCTAACGAATTTAAACCCCCAATGCTATTTCAATGGGTTTAGGGGCTTCTAGGCAAAAGGGGTGTGGCCAAAAGTATCTCAACCCTCAGCCATGTCATGGCCTATACTATGAATGGTATTCTGGGCTTATGGACCCAAAGGGGCGGGGCCTAACGAATTTAAACCCCCAATGCTATATCAATGGGTTTAGGGGCTTCTAGGCAAAAGGGGCGTGGCCAAAAGTATCTCAACCCTCAGCCATGTCATGGCCTATACTATGAATGGTATTCTGGGCTTCTGGACCCAAAGGGGCGGGGCCTAACGAATTTAAACCCCCAATGCTATTTCAATGGGTTTAGGGCAGGCATGTCCAAACTGTGGCCCTCCAGCTGTTGTGAAACTACACATCCCAGCATGCCTTGCCATAGTTTTAGCATTCCCTAATAGCAAAACTGTGGCAAGGCATGATGGGATGTGTAGTTTCACAACAGCTGGAGGGCCATAGTTTGGACATGCCTGGTTTAGGGGCTTCTAGGCAAAAGGGGCGTGGCCAAAAGTATCTCAACCCTCAGCCATGTCATGGCCTATACTATGAATGGTATTCTGGGCTTCTGGACCCAAAGGGGCGGGGCCTAACGAATTTAAACCCCCCAATGCTATTTCAATGGGTTTAGGGGCTTCTAGGCAAAAGGGGCGTGGCCAAAAGTATCTCAACCCTCAGCCATGTCATGGCCTATACTATGAATGGTATTCTGTGCTTCTGGACCCAAAGGGGCGGGGCCTAACGAATTTAAACCCCAATGCTATTTCAATGGGTTTAGGGGCTTCTAGGCAAAAGGGGCGTGGCCAAAAGTATCTCAACCCTCAGCCATGTCATGGCCTATACTATGAATGGCATTCTGGGCTTCTGGACCCAAAGGGGCGGGGCCTAACGAATTTAAACCCCCAATGCTATTTCAATGGGTTTAGGGGCTTCTAGGCAAAAGGGGCGTGGCCAAAAGTATCTCAACCCTCATCCATGTCATGGCCTATACTATGAATGGTATTCTGGGCTTATGGACCCAAAGGGGCGGGGACTAACGAATTTAAACCCCCCAATGCTATTTCAAAGGGTTTAGGGGCTTCTAGGCAAAAGGGGCGTGGCCAAAAGTATCTCAACCCTCAGCCATGTCATGGCCTATACTATGAATGGTATTCTGGTCTTCTGGACCCAAAGGGGCGGGGCCTAACGAATTTAAACCCCCAATGCTATATCAATGGGTTTAGGGGCTTCTAGGCAAAAGGGGCGTGGCCAAAAGTATCTCAACCCTCAGCCATGTCATGGCCTATACTCTGAATGGTATTCTGGGCTTCTAAACCCAAAGGGGCGGGGCCTAACGAATTTAAACCCCCAATGCTATTTCAACGGGCTTAGGGGCTTCTAGGCAAAAGGGGAGTGGCCAAAAGTATATCAACCCTCAGCCATGTCATGGCCTATACTATGAATGGTATTCTGGGCTTCTGGACCCAAAGGGGTGGGGCCTAACGAATTTAACCCCCCCAATGCTATTTCAATGGGTTTAGGGGCTTCTAGGCAAAAGGGGCGTGGCCAAAAGTATCTCAACCCTCATCCATGTCATGGCCAATACTATGAATGGTATTCTTGGCTTCTGGACCCAAAGGGGCGGGGCCTAACGAATTTAAACCCCCAATGCTATTTCAATGGGTTTAGGGGCCTCTAGGCAAAAGGGGAGTGGCCAAAAGTATCTCAACCCTCAGCCATGTCATGGCCTATACTATGAATGGTATTCTGGGCTTCTGGACCCAAAGGGGTGGGGCCTAACGAATTTAACCCCCCCAATGCTATTTCAATGGGTTTAGGGGCTTCTAGGCAAAAGGGGCGTGGCCAAAAGTATCTCAACCCTCAGCCATGTCATGGCCTATACTATGAATGGCATTCTGGGCTTCTGGACCCAAAGGGGCGGGGCCTAACGAATTTAAACCCCCAATGCTATTTCAATGGGTTTAGGGGCCTCTAGGCAAAAGGGGAGTGGCCAAAAGTATCTCAACCCTCAGCCATGTCATGGCCTATACTATGAATGGTATTCTGGGCTTCTGGACCCAAAGGGGTGGGGCCTAACGAATTTAACCCCCCCAATGCTATTTCAATGGGTTTAGGGGCTTCTAGGCAAAAGGGGCGTGGCCAAAAGTATCTCAACCCTCAGCCATGTCATGGCCTATACTATGAATGGTATTCTTGGCTTCTGGACCCAAAGGGGCGGGGCCTAACGAATTTAAACCCCCAATGCTATTTCAATGGGTTTAGGGGCCTCTAGGCAAAAGGGGAGTGGCCAAAAGTATCTCAACCCTCAGCCATGTCATGGCCTATACTATGAATGGTATTCTGGGCTTCTGGACCCAAAGGGGTGGGGCCTAACGAATTTAACCCCCCCAATGCTATTTCAATGGGTTTAGGGGCTTCTAGGCAAAAGGGGCGTGGCCAAAAGTATCTCAACCCTCAGCCATGTCATGGCCTATACTATGAATGGTATTCTTGGCTTCTGGACCCAAAGGGGCGGGGCCTAACGAATTTAAACCCCCAATGCTATTTCAATGGGTTTAGGGGCTTCTAGGCAAAAGGGGCGTGGCCAAAAGTATCTCAACCCTCAGCCATGTCATGGCCTATACTATGAATGGCATTCTGGGCTTCTGGACCCAAAGGGGCGGGGCCTAACGAATTTAAACCCCCAATGCTATTTCAATGGGTTTAGGGGCTTCTAGGCAAAATGGGCGTGGCCAAAAGTATCTCAACCCTCAGCCATGTCATGGCCTATACTATGAATGGCATTCTGGGCTTCTGGACCCAAAGGGGCGGTACCTAACGAATTTAAACCCCCAATGCTATTTCAATGGGTTTAGGGGCTTCTAGGCAAAAGGGGCGTGGCCAAAAGTATCTCAACCCTCAGCCATGTCATGGCCTATACTCTGAATGGTATTCTGGGCTTCTAAACCCAATGGGGCGGGGCCTAAGGAATTTAAACCCCCAATGCTATTTCAATGGGTTTAGGGGCTTCTAGGCAAAAGGGGCGTGGCCAAAAGTATCTCAACCCTCAGCCATGTCATGGCCTATACTCTGAATGGTATTCTGGGCTTCTGGACCCAAATGGACGGGGCCTAACGAATTTAAACCCCCAATGCTATTTCAATGGGTTTAGGGGCTTCTAGGCAAGAGGGGCGTGGCCAAAAGTATCTCAACCCTCAGCCATGTCATGGCCTATACTATGAATGGTATTCTAAGCTTCTGGACCCAAAGGGGCGGGGCCTAACGAAATTAAACCATCAATGCTATTTCAATGGGTTTAGGGGCTTCTAGGCAAAAGGGGCGTGGCCAAAAGTATCTCAACCCTCAGCCATGTCATGGCCTATACTATGAATGGTATTCTGGGCTTATGGACCCAAAGGGGCGGGGCCTAACGAATTTAAACCCCCAATGCTATTTCAATGGGTTTAGGGGCTTCTAGGCAAAAGGGGCGTGGCCAAAAGTATCTCAACCCTCAGCCATGTCATGGCCTGTACTCTGAATGGTATTCTGGGCTTCTAAACCCAAAGGGGCGGGGCCTAACGAATTTAAACCCCCAATGCTATTTCAACGGGCTTAGGGGCTTCTAGGCAAAAGGGGCGTGGCCAAAAGTATATCAACCCTCAGCCATGTCATGGCCTATACTATGAATGGTATTCTGGGCTTCTGGACCCAAAGGGGTGGGGCCTAATGAATTTAAACCCCCCAATGCTATTTCAATGGGTTTAGGGGCTTCTAGGCAAAAGGGGCGTGGCCAAAAGTATCTCAACCCTCATCCATGTCATGGCCAATACTATGAATGGTATTCTTGGCTTCTGGACCCAAAGGGGCGGGGCCTAACGAATTTAAACCCCCAATGCTATTTCAATGGGTTTAGGGGCTTCTAGGCAAAATGGGCGTGGCCAAAAGTATCTCAACCCTCAGCCATGTCATGGCCTATACTATGAATGGCATTCTGGGCTTCTGGACCCAAAGGGGCGGGGCCTAACGAATTTAAACCCCCAATGCTATTTCAATGGGTTTAGGGGCTTCTAGGCAAAAGGGGCGTGGCAAAAGTATCTCAACCCTCAGCCATGTCATGGCCTATACTATGAATGGTATTCTGGGCTTCTGGACCCAAAGGGGCGGGGCCTAACGAATTTAAACCCCCCAATGCTATTTCAATGGGTTTAGGGGCTTCTAGGCAAAAGGGGCGTGGCCAAAAGTATCTCAACCCTCAGCCATGTCATGGCCTATACTATGAATGGTATTCTGGGCTTCTGGACCCAAAGGGGATGGGCCTAACGAATTTAAACCCCCAATGCTATTTCAATGGGTTTAGGGGCTTCTAGGCAAAAGGGGCGTGGCCAAAAGTATCTCAACCCTCAGCCATGTCATGGCCTATACTATGAATGGTATTCTGGGCTTATGGACCCAAAGGGGCGGGGCCTAACGAATTTAAACCCCCAATGCTATATCAATGGGTTTAGGGGCTTCTAGGCAAAAGGGGCGTGGCCAAAAGTATCTCAACCCTCAGCCATGTCATGGCCTATACTCTGAATGGTATTCTGGGCTTCTAAACCCAAAGGGGCGGGGCCTAACGAATTTAAACCCCCAATGCTATTTCAATGGGTTTAGGGGCTTCTAGGCAAAATGGGCGTGGTCAAAAGTATCTCAACCCTCAGCCATGTCATGGCCTATACTATGAATGGCATTCTGGGCTTCTGGACCCAAAGGGGCGGGGCCTAACGAATTTAAACCCCCAATGCTATTTCAATGGGTTTAGGGGCTTCTAGGCAAAATGGGCGTGGCCAAAAGTATCTCAACCCTCAGCCATGTCATGGCCTATACTATGAATGGCATTCTGGGCTTCTGGACCCAAAGGGGCGGTACCTAACGAATTTAAACCCCCAATGCTATTTCAATGGGTTTAGGGGCTTCTAGGCAAAATGGGCGTGGCCAAAAGTATCTCAACCCTCAGCCATGTCATGGCTTATACTATGAATGGTATTCTGGGCTTCTGGACCCAAATGGGCGGGGCCTAACGAATTTAAACCCCCAATGCTATTTCAATGGGTTTAGGGGCTTCTAGGCAAGAGGGGCGTGGCCAAAAGTATCTCAACCCTCAGCCATGTCATGGCCTATACTATGAATGGTATTCTGGGCTTCTGGACACAAAGGGGCGGGGCCTAACGAATTTAAACCATCAATGCTATTTCAATGGGTTTAGGGGCTTCTAGGCAAAAGGGGCGTGGCCAAAAGTATCTCAACCCTCAGCCATGTCATGGCCTATACTATGAATGGTATTCTGGGCTTCTGGACCCAAAGGGGCGGGGCCTAACGAATTTAAACCCCCAATGCTATTTCAATGGGTTTAGGGGCTTCTAGGCAAAAGGGGCATGGCCAAAAGTATCTCAACCCTCAGCCATGTCATGGCCTATACTATGAAAGGCATTCTGGGCTTCTGGACCCAAAGGGGCGGGGCCTAACGAATTTAAACCCCCAATGCTATTTCAATGGGTTTAGGGGCTTCTAGGAAAAAGGGGCGTGGCCAAAAGTATCTCAACCCTCAGCCATGTCATGGCCTATACTCTGAATGGTATTCTGGGCTTCTAAACCCAAAGGGGCAGGGCCTAACGAATTTAAACCCCCAATGCTATATCAATGGGTTTAGGGGCTTCTAGGCAAAAGGGGCGTGGCCAAAAGTGTCTCAACCCTCAGCCATGTCATGGCCTATACTCTGAATGGTATTCTGGGCTTCTAAACCCAAAGGGGCGGGGCCTAACGAATTTAAACCCCCAATGCTATTTCAATGGGTTTAGGGGCTTCTAGGCAAAATGGGCGTGGTCAAAAGTATCTCAACCCTCAGCCATGTCATGGCCTATACTATGAATGGCATTCTGGGCTTCTGGACCCAAAGGGGCGGGGCCTAACGAATTTAAACCCCCAATGCTATTTCAATGGGTTTAGGTGCTTCTAGGCAAAATGGGCGTGGCCAAAAGTATCTCAACCCTCAGCCATGTCATGGCCTATACTATGAATGGCATTCTGGGCTTCTGGACCCAAAGGGGCGGTACCTAACGAATTTAAACCCCCAATGCTATTTCAATGGGTTTAGGGGCTTCTAGGCAAAATGGGCGTGGCCAAAAGTATCTCAACCCTCAGCCATGTCATGGCTTATACTATGAATGGTATTCTGGGCTTCTGGACCCAAATGGGCGGGGCCTAACGAATTTAAACCCCCAATGCTATTTCAATGGGTTTAGGGGCTTCTAGGCAAGAGGGGCGTGGCCAAAAGTATCTCAACCCTCAGCCATGTCATGGCCTATACTATGAATGGTATTCTGGGCTTCTGGACACAAAGGGGCGGGGCCTAACGAATTTAAACCATCAATGCTATTTCAATGGGTTTAGGGGCTTCTAGGCAAAAGGGGCGTGGCCAAAAGTATCTCACCCCTCAGCCATGTCATGGCCTATACTATGAATGGTATTCTGGGCTTCTGGACCCAAAGGGGCGGGGCCTAACGAATTTAAACCCCCAATGCTATTTCAATGGGTTTAGGGGCTTCTAGGCAAAAGGGGCATGGCCAAAAGTATCTCAACCCTCAGCCATGTCATGGCCTATACTATGAAAGGCATTCTGGGCTTCTGGACCCAAAGGGGCGGGGCCTAACGAATTTAAACCCCCAATGCTATTTCAATGGGTTTAGGGGCTTCTAGGAAAAAGGGGCGTGGCCAAAAGTATCTCAACCCTCAGCCATGTCATGGCCTATACTCTGAATGGTATTCTGGGCTTCTAAACCCAAAGGGGCGGGGCCTAACGAATTTAAACCCCCAATGCTATTTCAATGGGTTTAGGGGCTTCTAGGCAAAAGGGGCGTGGCCAAAAGTATCTCAACCCTCAGCCATGTCATGGCCTATACTATGAATGGCATTCTGCGCTTCTGGACCCAAAGGGGCGGGGCCTAACGAATGTAAACCCCCCCAATGCTATTTCAATGGGTTTAGGGGCTTCTAGGCAAAAGGGGCGTGGCCAAAAGTATCTCAACCCTCAGCCATGTCATGGCCTATACTATGAATGATATTCTTGGATTCTGGACCCAAAGGGGCGGGGCCTAACGAATTTAAACCCACCAATGCTATTTCAATGGGTTTAGGGGCTTCTAGGCAAAAGGGGCGTGGCCAAAAGTATCTCAACCCTCAGCCATGTCATGGCCTATACTATGAATGGCATTCTGGGCTTCTGGACCCAAAGGGGCGGGGCCTAACGAATTTAAACCCCCAATGCTATTTCAATGGGTTTAGGGGCTTCTAGGCAAAAGGGGCGTGGCCAAAAGTATCTCAACCCTCAGCCATGTCATGGCCTATACTATGAATGGTATTCTGGGCTTCTGGACCCAAAGGGGCGGGGCCTAACGAATTTAAACCCCCCAATGCTATTTCAATGGGTTTAGGGGCTTCTAGGCAAAAGGGGCGTGGCCAAAAGTATCTCAACCCTCAGCCATGTCATGGCCTATACTATGAATGGTATTCTGGGCTTCTGGACCCAAAGGGGCGGGGCCTAACGAATTTAAACCCCAATGCTATTTCAATGGGTTTAGGGGCTTCTAGGCAAAAGGGGCGTGGCCAAAAGTATCTCAACCCTCAGCCATGTCATGGCCTATACTATGAATGGCATTCTGGGCTTCTGGACCCAAAGGGGCGGGGCCTAACGAATTTAAACCCCCAATGCTATTTCAATGGGTTTAGGGGCTTCTAGGCAAAAGGGGCGTGGCCAAAAGTATCTCAACCCTTATCCATGTCATGGCCTATACTATGAATGGTATTCTGGGCTTATGGACCCAAAGGGGCGGGGACTAACGAATTTAAACCCCCCAATGCTATTTCAAAGGGTTTAGGGGCTTCTAGGCAAAAGGGGCGTGGCCAAAAGTATCTCAACCCTCAGCCATGTCATGGCCTATACTATGAATGGTATTCTGGGATTCTGGACCCAAAGGGGCGGGGCCTAACGAATTTAAACCCCCACTGCTATTTCAATGGGTTTAGGGGCTTCTAGGCAAAAGGGGCGTGGCCAAAAGTATCTCAACCCTCAGCCATGTCATGGCCTATACTATGAATGGTATTCTGGGCTTCTGGACCCAAAGGGGCGGGGCCTAACGAATTTAAACCCCCAATGCTATTTCAATGGGTTTAGGGGCTTCTAGGCAAAAGGGGCATGGCCAAAAGTATCTAAACCCTCAGCCATGTCATGGCCTATACTCTGAATGGTATTCTGGGCTTCTAAACCCAAAGGGGCGGGGCCTAACGAATTTAAACCCCTAATGCTATTTCAATGGGTTTAGGGGCTTCTAGGCAAAATGGGCGTCGCCAAAAGTATCTCAACCCTCAGCCATGTCATGGCCTATACTATGAATGGTATTCTGGGCTTATGGACCCAAAGGGGCGGGGCCTAACGAATTTAAACCCCCAATGCTATATCAATGGGTTTAGGGGCTTCTAGGCAAAAGGGGCGTGGCCAAAAGTATCTCAACCCTCAGCCATGTCATGGCCTATACTCTGAATGGTATTCTGGGCTTCTAAACCCAAATGGGCGGGGCCTAACGAATTTAAACCCCCAATGCTATTTCAATGGGTTTAGGGGCTTCTAGGCAAAATGGGCGTGGCCAAAAGTATCTCAACCCTCAGCCATGTCATGGCCTATACTATGAATGGCATTCTGGGCTTCTGGACCCAAAGGGGCGGGGCCTAACGAATTTAAACCCCCAATGCTATTTCAATGGGTTTAGGGGCTTCTAGGCAAAATGGGCGTGGCCAAAAGTATCTCAACCCTCAGCCATGTCATGGCCTATACTATGAATGGCATTCTGGGCTTCTGGACCCAAAGGGGCGGTACCTAACGAATTTAAACCCCCAATGCTATTTCAATGGGTTTAGGGGCTTCTAGGCAAAAGGGGCGTGGCCAAAAGTATCTCAACCCTCAGCCATGTCATGGCCTATACTATGAATGGTATTCTGGGCTTCTAAACCCAAAGGGGCGGGGCCTAACGAATTTAAACCCCCAATGCTATTTCAATGGGTTTAGGGGCTTCTAGGCAAAAGGGGCGTGGCCAAAAGTATCTCAACCCTCAGCCATGTCATGGCCTATACTCTGAATGATATTCTGGGCTTCTAAACCCAAAGGGGCGGGGCCTAACGAATTTAAACCCCCAATGCTATTTCAATGGGTTTAGGGGCTTCTAGGCAAAATGGGCGTGGCCAAAAGTATCTCAACCCTCAGCCATGTCATGGCTTATACTATGAATGGAATTCTGGGCTTCTGGACCCAAATGGGCGGGGCCTAACGAATTTAAACCCCCAATGCTATTTCAATGGGTTTAGGGGCTTCTAGGCAAGAGGGGCGTGGCCAAAAGTATCTCAACCCTCAGCCATGTCATGGCCTATACTATGAATGGTATTCTGGGCTTCTGGACCCAAAGGGGCGGGGCCTAACGAATTTAAACCATCAATGCTATTTCAATGGGTTTAGGGGCTTCTAGGCAAAAGGGGCGTGGCCAAAAGTATCTCAACCCTCAGCCATGTCATGGCCTATACTATGAATGGTATTCTGGGCTTCTGGACCCAAAGGGGCGGGGCCTAACGAATTTAAACCCCCAATGCTATTTCAATGGGTTTAGGGGCTTCTAGGCAAAAGGGGCGTGGCCAAAAGTATCTCAACCCTCAGCCATGTCATGGCCTATACTATGAAAGGCATTCTGTGCTTCTGGACCCAAAGGGGCGGTACCTAACGAATTTAAACCCCCAATGCTATTTCAATGGGTTTAGGGGCTTCTAGGCAAAAGGGGCGTGGCCAAAAGTATCTCAACCCTCAGCCATGTCATGGCCTATACTCTGAATGATATTCTGGGCTTCTAAACCCAAAGGGGCGGGGCCTAACGAATTTAAACCCCCAATGCTATTTCAATGGGTTTAGGGGCTTCTAGGCAAAATGGGCGTGGCCAAAAGTATCTCAACCCTCAGCCATGTCATGGCTTATACTATGAATGGTATTCTGGGCTTCTGGACCCAAATGGGCGGGGCCTAACGAATTTAAACCCCCAATGCTATTTCAATGGGTTTAGGGGCTTCTAGGCAAGAGGGGCGTGGCCAAAAGTATCTCAACCCTCAGCCATGTCATGGCCTATACTATGAATGGTATTCTGGGCTTCTGGACACAAAGGGGCGGGGCCTAACGAATTTAAACCATCAATGCTATTTCAATGGGTTTAGGGGCTTCTAGGCAAAAGGGGCGTGGCCAAAAGTATCTCAACCCTCAGCCATGTCATGGCCTATACTATGAATGGTATTCTGGGCTTCTGGACCCAAAGGGGCGGGGCCTAACGAATTTAAACCCCCAATGCTATTTCAATGGGTTTAGGGGCTTCTAGGCAAAAGGGGCATGGCCAAAAGTATCTCAACCCTCAGCCATGTCATGGCCTATACTATGAAAGGCATTCTGGGCTTCTGGACCCAAAGGGGCGGGGCCTAACGAATTTAAACCCCCAATGCTATTTCAATGGGTTTAGGGGCTTCTAGGAAAAAGGGGCGTGGCCAAAAGTATCTCAACCCTCAGCCATGTCATGGCCTATACTCTGAATGGTATTCTGGGCTTCTAAACCCAAAGGGGCGGGGCCTAACGAATTTAAACCCCCAATGCTATTTCAATGGGTTTAGGGGCTTCTAGGCAAAAGGGGCGTGGCCAAAAGTATCTCAACCCTCAGCCATGTCATGGCCTATACTATGAATGGCATTCTGCGCTTCTGGACCCAAAGGGGCGGGGCCTAACGAATGTAAACCCCCCCAATGCTATTTCAATGGGTTTAGGGGCTTCTAGGCAAAAGGGGCGTGGCCAAAAGTATCTCAACCCTCAGCCATGTCATGGCCTATACTATGAATGATATTCTTGGCTTCTGGACCCAAAGGGGCGGGGCCTAACGAATTTAAACCCCCCAATGCTATTTCAATGGGTTTAGGGGCTTCTAGGCAAAAGGGGCGTGGCCAAAAGTATCTCAACCCTCAGCCATGTCATGGCCTATACTATGAATGGCATTCTGGGCTTCTGGACCCAAAGGGGCGGGGCCTAACGAATTTAAACCCCCAATGCTATTTCAATGGGTTTAGGGGCTTCTAGGCAAAAGGGGCGTGGCCAAAAGTATCTCAACCCTCAGCCATGTCATGGCCTATACTATGAATGGTATTCTGGGCTTCTGGACCCAAAGGGGCGGGGCCTAACGAATTTAAACCCCCCAATGCTATTTCAATGTGTTTAGGGGCTTCTAGGCAAAAGGGGCGTGGCCAAAAGTATCTCAACCCTCAGCCATGTCATGGCCTATACTATGAATGGTATTCTGGGCTTCTGGACCCAAAGGGGCGGGGCCTAACGAATTTAAACCCCAATGCTATTTCAATGGGTTTAGGGGCTTCTAGGCAAAAGGGGCGTGGCCAAAAGTATCTCAACCCTCAGCCATGTCATGGCCTATACTATGAATGGCATTCTGGGCTTCTGGACCCAAAGGGGCGGGGCCTAACGAATTTAAACCCCCAATGCTATTTCAATGGGTTTAGGGGCTTCTAGGCAAAAGGGGCGTGGCCAAAAGTATCTCAACCCTCATCCATGTCATGGCCTATACTATGAATGGTATTCTGGGCTTATGGACCCAAAGGGGGAGGGACTAACGAATTTAAACCCCCCAATGCTATTTCAAAGGGTTTAGGGGCTTCTAGGCAAAAGGGGCGTGGCCAAAAGTATCTCAACCCTCAGCCATGTCATGGCCTATACTATGAATGGTATTCTGGGCTTCTGGACCCAAATGGGCGGGGCCTAACGAATTTAAACCCCCAATGCTATTTCAATGGGTTTAGGGGCTTCTAGGCAAGAGGGGCGTGGCCAAAAGTATCTCAACCCTCAGCCATGTCATGGCCTATACTATGAATGGTATTCTGGGCTTCTGGACCCAAAGGGGCGGGGCCTAACGAATTTAAACCATCAATGCTATTTCAATGGGTTTAGGGGCTTCTAGGCAAAAGGGGCGTGGCCAAAAGTATCTCAACCCTCAGCCATGTCATGGCCTATACTATGAATGGTATTCTGGGCTTCTGGACCCAAAGGGGCGGGGCCTAACGAATTTAAACCCCCAATGCTATTTCAATGGGTTTAGGGGCTTCTGGGCAAAAGGGGCGTGGCCAAAAGTATCTCAACCCTCAGCCATGTCATGGCCTATACTATGAAAGGCATTCTGTGCTTCTGGACCCAAAGGGGCGGTACCTAACGAATTTAAACCCCCAATGCTATTTCAATGGGTTTAGGGGCTTCTAGGCAAAAGGGGCGTGGCCAAAAGTATCTCAACCCTCAGCCATGTCATGGCCTATACTATGAATGGTATTCTGGGCTTCTAAACCCAAAGGGGCGGGGCCTAACGAATTTAAACCCCCAATGCTATTTCAATGGGTTTAGGGGCTTCTAGGCAAAAGGGGCGTGGCCAAAAGTATCTCAACCCTCAGCCATGTCATGGCCTATACTCTGAATGATATTCTGGGCTTCTAAACCCAAAGGGGCGGGGCCTAACGAATTTAAACCCCCAATGCTATTTCAATGGGTTTAGGGGCTTCTAGGCAAAATGGGCGTGGCCAAAAGTATCTCAACCCTCAGCCATGTCATGGCTTATACTATGAATGGTATTCTGGGCTTCTGGACCCAAATGGGCGGGGCCTAACGAATTTAAACCCCCAATGCTATTTCAATGGGTTTAGGGGCTTCTAGGCAAGAGGGGCGTGGCCAAAAGTATCTCAACCCTCAGCCATGTCATGGCCTATACTATGAATGGTATTCTGGGCTTCTGGACACAAAGGGGCGGGGCCTAACGAATTTAAACCATCAATGCTATTTCAATGGGTTTAGGGGCTTCTAGGCAAAAGGGGCGTGGCCAAAAGTATCTCAACCCTCAGCCGTGTCATGGCCTATACTATGAATGGTATTCTGGGCTTCTGGACCCAAAGGGGCGGGGCCTAACGAATTTAAACCCCCAATGCTATTTCAATGGGTTTAGGGGCTTCTAGGCAAAAGGGGCATGGCCAAAAGTATCTCAACCCTCAGCCATGTCATGGCCTATACTATGAAAGGCATTCTGGGCTTCTGGACCCAAAGGGGCGGGGCCTAACGAATTTAAACCCCCAATGCTATTTCAATGGGTTTAGGGGCTTCTAGGAAAAAGGGGCGTGGCCAAAAGTATCTCAACCCTCAGCCATGTCATGGCCTATACTCTGAATGGTATTCTGGGCTTCTAAACCCAAAGGGGCGGGGCCTAACGAATTTAAACCCCAACGTTATTTCAATGGGTTTAGGGGCTTCTAGGCAAAAGGGGCGTGGCCAAAAGTATCTCAACCCTCAGCCATGTCATGGCCTATACTATGAATGGCATTCTGCGCTTCTGGACCCAAAGGGGCGGGGCCTAACGAATGTAAACCCCCCCAATGCTATTTCAATGGGTTTAGGGGCTTCTAGGCAAAAGGGGCGTGGCCAAAAGTATCTCAACCCTCAGCCATGTCATGGCCTATACTATGAATGATATTCTTGGCTTCTGGACCCAAAGGGGCGGGGCCTAACGAATTTAAACCCCCCAATGCTATTTCAATGGGTTTAGGGGCTTCTAGGCAAAAGGGGCGTGGCCAAAAGTATCTCAACCCTCAGCCATGTCATGGCCTATACTATGAATGGTATTCTGGGCTTCTGGACCCAAAGGGGCGGGGCCTAACGAATTTAAACCCCCCAATGCTATTTCAATGGGTTTAGGGGCTTCTAGGCAAAAGGGGCGTGGCCAAAAGTATCTCAACCCTCAGCCATGTCATGGCCTATACTATGAATGGTATTCTGGGCTTCTGGACCCAAAGGGGCGGGGCCTAACGAATTTAAACCCCAATGCTATTTCAATGGGTTTAGGGGCTTCTAGGCAAAAGGGGCGTGGCCAAAAGTATCTCAACCCTCAGCCATGTCATGGCCTATACTATGAATGGCATTCTGGGCTTCTGGACCCAAAGGGGCGGGGCCTAACGAATTTAAACCCCCAATGCTATTTCAATGGGTTTAGGGGCTTCTAGGCAAAAGGGGCGTGGCCAAAAGTATCTCAACCCTCATCCATGTCATGGCCTATACTATGAATGGTATTCTGGGCTTATGGACCCAAAGGGGCGGGGACTAACGAATTTAAACCCCCCAATGCTATTTCAAAGGGTTTAGGGGCTTCTAGGCAAAAGGGGCGTGGCCAAAAGTATCTCAACCCTCAGCCATGTCATGGCCTATACTATGAATGGTATTCTGGGCTTCTGGACCCAAAGGGGCGGGGCCTAACGAATTTAAACCCCCACTGCTATTTCAATGGGTTTAGGGGCTTCTAGGCAAAAGGGGCGTGGCCAAAAGTATCTCAACCCTCAGCCATGTCATGGCCTATACTATGAATGGTATTCTGGGCTTCTGGACCCAAAGGGGCGGGGCCTAACGAATTTAAACCCCCAATGCTATTTCAATGGGTTTAGGGGCTTCTAGGCAAAAGGGGCGTGGCCAAAAGTATCTAAACCCTCAGCCATGTCATGGCCTATACTCTGAATGGTATTCTGGGCTTCTAAACCCAAAGGGGCGGGGCCTAACGAATTTAAACCCCTAATGCTATTTCAATGGGTTTAGGGGCTTCTAGGCAAAATGGGCGTCGCCAAAAGTATCTCAACCCTCAGCCATGTCATGGCCTATACTATGAATGGTATTCTGGGCTTATGGACCCAAAGGGGCGGGGCCTAACGAATTTAAACCCCCAATGCTATATCAATGGGTTTAGGGGCTTCTAGGCAAAAGGGGCGTGGCCAAAAGTATCTCAACCCTCAGCCATGTCATGGCCTATACTCTGAATGGTATTCTGGGCTTCTAAACCCAAATGGGCGGGGCCTAACGAATTTAAACCCCCAATGCTATTTCAATGGGTTTAGGGGCTTCTAGGCAAAATGGGCGTGGCCAAAAGTATCTCAACCCTCAGCCATGTCATGGCCTATACTATGAATGGCATTCTGGGCTTCTGGACCCAAAGGGGCGGGGCCTAACGAATTTAAACCCCCAATGCTATTTCAATGGGTTTAGGGGCTTCTAGGCAAAATGGGCGTGGCCAAAAGTATCTCAACCCTCAGCCATGTCATGGCCTATACTATGAATGGTATTCTGGGCTTCTAAACCCAAAGGGGCGGGGCCTAACGAATTTAAACCCCCAATGCTATTTCAATGGGTTTAGGGGCTTCTAGGCAAAAGGGGCGTGGCCAAAAGTATCTCAACCCTCAGCCATGTCATGGCCTATACTCTGAATGATATTCTGGGCTTCTAAACCCAAAAGGGCGGGGCCTAACGAATTTAAACCCCCAATGCTATTTCAATGGGTTTAGGGGCTTCTAGGCAAAATGGGCGTGGCCAAAAGTATCTCAACCCTCAGCCATGTCATGGCTTATACTATGAATGGTATTCTGGGCTTCTGGACCCAAATGGGCGGGGCCTAACGAATTTAAACCCCCAATGCTATTTCAATAGGTTTAGGGGCTTCTAGGCAAGAGGGGCGTGGCCAAAAGTATCTCAACCCTCAGCCATGTCATGGCCTATACTATGAATGGTATTCTGGGCTTCTGGACCCAAAGGGGCGGGGCCTAACGAATTTAAACCATCAATGCTATTTCAATGGGTTTAGGGGCTTCTAGGCAAAAGGGGCGTGGCCAAAAGTATCTCAACCCTCAGCCATGTCATGGCCTATACTATGAATGGTATTCTGGGCTTCTGGACCCAAAGGGGCGGGGCCTAACGAATTTAAACCCCCAATGCTATTTCAATGGGTTTAGGGGCTTCTAGGCAAAAGGGGCGTGGCCAAAAGTATCTCAACCCTCAGCCATGTCATGGCCTATACTATGAAAGGCATTCTGGGCTTCTGGACCCAAAGGGGCGGGGCCTAACGAATTTAAACCCCCAATGCTATTTCAATGGGTTTAGGGGCTTCTAGGGAAAAGGGGCGTGGCCAAAAGTATCTCAACCCTCAGCCATGTCATGGCCTATACTCTGAATGGTATTCTGGGCTTCTAAACCCAAAGGGGCGGGGCCTAACGAATTTAAACCCCCAATGCTATTTCAATGGGTTTAGGGGCTTCTAGGCAAAAGGGGCGTGGCCAAAAGTATATCGACCCTCAGCCATGTCATGGCCTATACTATGAATGGCATTCTGCGCTTCTGGACCCAAAGGGGCGGGGCCTAACGAATGTAAACCCCCCCAATGCTATTTCAATGGGTTTAGGGGCTTCTAGGCAAAAGGGGCGTGGCCAAAAGTATCTCAACCCTCAGCCATGTCATGGCCTATACTATGAATGGTATTCTGGGCTTCTGGACCCAAAGGGGCGGGGCCTAACGAATTTAAACCCCCAATGCTATTTCAATGGGTTTAGGGGCTTCTAGGCAAAAGGGGCGTGGCCAAAAGTATCTCAACCCTCAGCCATGTCATGGCCTATACTATGAAAGTCATTCTGGGCTTCTGGACCCAAAGGGGCGGGGCCTAACGAATTTAAACCCCCAATGCTATTTCAATGGGTTTAGGGGCTTCTAGGAAAAAGGGGCGTGGCCAAAAGTATCTCAACCCTCAGCCATGTCATGGCCTATACTCTGAATGGTATTCTGGGCTTCTAAACCCAAAGGGGCGGGGCCTAACGAATTTAAACCCCCAATGCTATTTCAATGGGTTTAGGGGCTTCTAGGCAAAAGGGGCGTGGCCAAAAGTATATCAACCCTCAGCCATGTCATGGCCTATACTATGAATGATATTCTTGGCTTCTGGACCCAAAGGGGCGGGGCCTAACGAATTTAAACCCCCCAATGCTATTTCAATGGGTTTAGGGGCTTCTAGGCAAAAGGGGCGTGGCCAAAAGTATCTCAACCCTCAGCCATGTCATGGCCTATACTATGAATGGTATTCTTGGCTTCTGGACCCAAAGGGGCGGGGCCTAACGAATTTAAACCCCCAATGCTATTTCAATGGGTTTAGGGGCTTCTAGGCAAAATGGGCGTCGCCAAAAGTATCTCAACCCTCAGCCATGTCATGGCCTATACTATGAATGGCATTCTGGGCTTCTGGACCCAAAGGGGCGGGGCCTAACGAATTTAAACCCCCAATGCTATTTCAATGGGTTTAGGGGCTTCTAGGCAAAAGGGGCATGGCCAAAAGTATCTCAACCCTCAGCCATGTCATGGCCTATACTATGAAAGGCATTCTGGGCTTCTGGACCCAAAGGGGCGGGGCCTAACGAATTTAAACCCCCAATGCTATTTCAATGGGTTTAGGGGCTTCTAGGAAAAAGGGGCGTGGCCAAAAGTATCTCAACCCTCAGCCATGTCATGGCCTATACTCTGAATGGTATTCTGGGCTTCTAAACCCAAAGGGGCGGGGCCTAACGAATTTAAACCCCCAATGCTATTTCAATGGGTTTAGGGGCTTCTAGGCAAAAGGGGCGTGGCCAAAAGTATCTCAACCCTCAGCCATGTCATGGCCTATACTATGAATGGCATTCTGCGCTTCTGGACCCAAAGGGGCGGGGCCTAACGAATGTAAACCCCCCCAATGCTATTTCAATGGGTTTAGGGGCTTCTAGGCAAAAGGGGCGTGGCCAAAAGTATCTCAACCCTCAGCCATGTCATGGCCTATACTATGAATGATATTCTTGGCTTCTGGACCCAAAGGGGCGGGGCCTAACGAATTTAAACCCCCCAATGCTATTTCAATGGGTTTAGGGGCTTCTAGGCAAAAGGGGCGTGGCCAAAAGTATCTCAACCCTCAGCCATGTCATGGCCTATACTATGAATGGCATTCTGGGCTTCTGGACCCAAAGGGGCGGGGCCTAACGAATTTAAACCCCCAATGCTATTTCAATGGGTTTAGGGGCTTCTAGGCAAAAGGGGCGTGGCCAAAAGTATCTCAACCCTCAGCCATGTCATGGCCTATACTATGAATGGTATTCTGGGCTTCTGGACCCAAAGGGGCGGGGCCTAACGAATTTAAACCCCCCAATGCTATTTCAATGGGTTTAGGGGCTTCTAGGCAAAAGGGGCGTGGCCAAAAGTATCTCAACCCTCAGCCATGTCATGGCCTATACTATGAATGGTATTCTGGGCTTCTGGACCCAAAGGGGCGGGGCCTAACGAATTTAAACCCCAATGCTATTTCAATGGGTTTAGGGGCTTCTAGGCAAAAGGGGCGTGGCCAAAAGTATCTCAACCCTCAGCCATGTCATGGCCTATACTATGAATGGCATTCTGGGCTTCTGGACCCAAAGGGGCGGGGCCTAACGAATTTAAACCCCCAATGCTATTTCAATGGGTTTAGGGGCTTCTAGGCAAAAGGGGCGTGGCCAAAAGTATCTCAACCCTCATCCATGTCATGGCCTATACTATGAATGGTATTCTGGGCTTATGGACCCAAAGGGGCGGGGACTAACGAATTTAAACCCCCCAATGCTATTTCAAAGGGTTTAGGGGCTTCTAGGCAAAAGGGGCGTGGCCAAAAGTATCTCAACCCTCAGCCATGTCATGGCCTATACTATGAATGGTATTCTGGGCTTCTGGACCCAAAGGGGCGGGGCCTAACGAATTTAAACCCCCACTGCTATTTCAATGGGTTTAGGGGCTTCTAGGCAAAAGGGGCGTGGCCAAAAGTATCTCAACCCTCAGCCATGTCATGGCCTATACTATGAATGGTATTCTGGGCTTCTGGACCCAAAGGGGCGGGGCCTAACGAATTTAAACCCCCAATGCTATTTCAATGGGTTTAGGGGCTTCTAGGCAAAAGGGGCATGGCCAAAAGTATCTAAACCCTCAGCCATGTCATGGCCTATACTCTGAATGGTATTCTGGGCTTCTAAACCCAAAGGGGCGGGGCCTAACGAATTTAAACCCCTAATGCTATTTCAATGGGTTTAGGGGCTTCTAGGCAAAATGGGCGTCGCCAAAAGTATCTCAACCCTCAGCCATGTCATGGCCTATACTATGAATGGTATTCTGGGCTTATGGACCCAAAGGGGCGGGGCCTAACGAATTTAAACCCCCAATGCTATATCAATGGGTTTAGGGGCTTCTAGGCAAAAGGGGCGTGGCCAAAAGTATCTCAACCCTCAGCCATGTCATGGCCTATACTCTGAATGGTATTCTGGGCTTCTAAACCCAAATGGGCGGGGCCTAACGAATTTAAACCCCCAATGCTATTTCAATGGGTTTAGGGGCTTCTAGGCAAAATGGGCGTGGCCAAAAGTATCTCAACCCTCAGCCATGTCATGGCCTATACTATGAATGGCATTCTGGGCTTCTGGACCCAAAGGGGCGGGGCCTAACGAATTTAAACCCCCAATGCTATTTCAATGGGTTTAGGGGCTTCTAGGCAAAATGGGCGTGGCCAAAAGTATCTCAACCCTCAGCCATGTCATGGCCTATACTATGAATGGCATTCTGGGCTTTTGGACCCAAAGGGGCGGTACCTAACGAATTTAAACCCCCAATGCTATTTCAATGGGTTTAGGGGCTTCTAGGCAAAAGGGGCGTGGCCAAAAGTATCTCAACCCTCAGCCATTTCATGGCCTATACTATGAATGGTATTCTGGGCTTCTAAACCCAAAGGGGCGGGGCCTAACGAATTTAAACCCCCAATGCTATTTCAATGTGTTTAGGGGCTTCTAGGCAAAAGGGGCGTGGCCAAAAGTATCTCAACCCTCAGCCATGTCATGGCCTATACTCTGAATGATATTCTGGGCTTCTAAACCCAAAGGGGCGGGGCCTAACGAATTTAAACCCCCAATGCTATTTCAATGGGTTTAGGGGCTTCTAGACAAGAGGGGCGTGGCCAAAATAATCTCAACCCTCAGCCATGTCATGGCCTATACTATGAATGGTATTCTGGGCTTCTGAACCCAAAGGGGCGGGGCCTAACGAATTTAAACCATCAATGCTATTTCAATGGGTTTAGGGGCTTCTAGGCAAAAGGGGCGTGGCCAAAAGTATCTCAACCCTCAGCCATGTCATGGCCTATACTATGAATGGTATTCTGGGCTTCTGGACCCAAAGGGGCGGGGCCTAACGAATTTAAACCCCCAATGCTATTTCAATGGGTTTAGGGGCTTCTAGGCAAAAGGGGCGTGGCCAAAAGTATCTCAACCCTCAGCCATGTCATGGCCTATACTATGAAAGGCATTCTGGGCTTCTGGACCCAAAGGGGCGGGGCCTAACGAATTTAAACCCCCAATGCTATTTCAATGGGTTTAGGGGCTTCTAGGGAAAAGGGGCGTGGCCAAAAGTATCTCAACCCTCAGCCATGTCATGGCCTATACTCTGAATGGTATTCTGGGCTTCTAAACCCAAAGGGGCGGGGCCTAACGAATTTAAACCCCCAATGCTATTTCAATGGGTTTAGGGGCTTCTAGGCAAAAGGGGCGTGGCCAAAAGTATATCGACCCTCAGCCATGTCATGGCCTATACTATGAATGGCATTCTGCGCTTCTGGACCCAAAGGGGCGGGGCCTAACGAATGTAAACCCCCCCAATGCTATTTCAATGGGTTTAGGGGCTTCTAGGCAAAAGGGGCGTGGCCAAAAGTATCTCAACCCTCAGCCATGTCATGGCCTATACTATGAATGGTATTCTGGGCTTCTGGACCCAAAGGGGCGGGGCCTAACGAATTTAAACCATCAATGCTATTTCAATGGGTTTAGGGGCTTCTAGGCAAAAGGGGCGTGGCCAAAAGTATCTCAACCCTCAGCCATGTCATGGCCTATACTATGAATGGTATTCTGGGCTTCTGGACCCAAAGGGGCGGGGCCTAACGAATTTAAACCCCAAATGCTATTTCAATGGGTTTAGGGGCTTCTAGGCAAAAGGGGCGTGGCCAAAAGTATCTCAACCCTCAGCCATGTCATGGCCTATACTATGAAAGGCATTCTGGGCTTCTGGACCCAAAGGGGCGGGGCCTAACGAATTTAAACCCCCAATGCTATTTCAATGGGTTTAGGGGCTTCTAGGAAAAAGGGGCGTGGCCAAAAGTATCTCAACCCTCAGCCATGTCATGGCCTATACTCTGAATGGTATTCTGGGCTTCTAAACCCAAAGGGGCGGGGCCTAACGAATTTAAACCCCCAATGCTATTTCAATGGGTTTAGGGGCTTCTAGGCAAAAGGGGCGTGGCCAAAAGTATATCAACCCTCAGCCATGTCATGGCCTATACTATGAATGATATTCTTGGCTTCTGGACCCAAAGGGGCGGGGCCTAACGAATTTAAACCCCCCAATGCTATTTCAATGGGTTTAGGGGCTTCTAGGCAAAAGGGGCATGGCCAAAAGTATCTCAACCCTCAGCCATGTCATGGCCTATACTATGAATGGTATTCTTGGCTTCTGGACCCAAAGGGGCGGGGCCTAACGAATTTAAACCCCCAATGCTATTTCAATGGGTTTAGGGGCTTCTAGGCAAAATGGGCGTCGCCAAAAGTATCTCAACCCTCAGCCATGTCATGGCCTATACTATGAATGGCATTCTGGGCTTCTGGACCCAAAGGGGCGGGGCCTAACGAATTTAAACCCCCAATGCTATTTCAATGGGTTTAGGGGCTTCTAGGCAAAAGGGGCGTGGCCAAAAGTATCTCAACCCTCAGCCATGTCATGGCCTATACTATGAATGGTATTCTGGGCTTCTGGACCCAAAGGGGCGGGGCCTAACGAATTTAAACCCCCCAATGCTATTTCAATGGGTTTAGGGGCTTCTAGGCAAAAGGGGCGTGGCCAAAAGTATCTCAACCCTCAGCCATGTCATGGCCTATACTATGAATGGTATTCTGTGCTTCTGGACCCAAAGGGGCGGGGCCTAACGAATTTAAACCCCAATGCTATTTCAATGGGTTTAGGGGCTTCTAGGCAAAAGGGGCGTGGCCAAAAGTATCTCAACCCTCAGCCATGTCATGGCCTATACTATGAATGGCATTCTGGGCTTCTGGACCCAAAGGGGCGGGGCCTAACGAATTTAAACCCCCAATGCTATTTCAATGGGTTTAGGGGCTTCTAGGCAAAAGGGGCGTGGCCAAAAGTATATCAACCCTCATCCATGTCATGGCCTATACTATGAATGGTATTCTGGGCTTATGGACCCAAAGGGGCGGGGACTAACGAATTTAAACCCCCCAATGCTATTTCAAAGGGTTTAGGGGCTTCTAGGCAAAAGGGGCGTGGCCAAAAGTATCTCAACCCTCAGCCATGTCATGGCCTATACTATGAATGGTATTCTGGTCTTCTGGACCCAAAGGGGCGGGGCCTAACGAATTTAAACCCCCAATGCTATATCAATGGGTTTAGGGGCTTCTAGGCAAAAGGGGCGTGGCCAAAAGTATCTCAACCCTCAGCCATGTCATGGCCTATACTCTGAATGGTATTCTGGTCTTCTGGACCCAAAGGGGCGGGGCCTAACGAATTTAAACCCCCAATGCTATATCAATGGGTTTAGGGGCTTCTAGGCAAAAGGGGCGTGGCCAAAAGTATCTCAACCCTCAGCCATGTCATGGCCTATACTATGAATGGTATTCTGGTCTTCTGGACCCAAAGGGGCGGGGCCTAACGAATTTAAACCCCCAATGCTATATCAATGGGTTTAGGGGCTTCTAGGCAAAAGGGGCGTGGCCAAAAGTATCTCAACCCTCAGCCATGTCATGGCCTATACTATGAAAGGCATTCTGGGCTTCTGGACCCAAAGGGGCGGGGCCTAACGAATTTAAACCCCCAATGCTATTTCAATGGGTTTAGGGGCTTCTAGGGAAAAGGGGCGTGGCCAAAAGTTTTTCAACCCTCAGCCATGTCATGGCCTATACTCTGAATGGTATTCTGGGCTTCTAAACCCAAAGGGGCGGGGCCTAACGAATTTAAACCCCCAATGCTATTTCAATGGGTTTAGGGGCTTCTAGGCAAAAGGGGCGTGGCCAAAAGTATATCGACCCTCAGCCATGTCATGGCCTATACTATGAATGGCATTCTGCGCTTCTGGACCCAAAGGGGCGGGGCCTAACGAATGTAAACCCCCCCAATGCTATTTCAATGGGTTTAGGGGCTTCTAGGCAAAAGGGGCGTGGCCAAAAGTATCTCAACCCTCAGCCATGTCATGGCCTATACTATGAATGGTATTCTGGGCTTCTGGACCCAAAGGGGCGGGGCCTAACGAATTTAAACCATCAATGCTATTTCAATGGGTTTAGGGGCTTCTAGGCAAAAGGGGCGTGGCCAAAAGTATCTCAACCCTCAGCCATGTCATGGCCTATACTATGAATGGTATTCTGGGCTTCTGGACCCAAAGGGGCGGGGCCTAACGAATTTAAACCCCAAATGCTATTTCAATGGGTTTAGGGGCTTCTAGGCAAAAGGGGCGTGGCCAAAAGTATCTCAACCCTCAGCCATGTCATGGCCTATACTATGAAAGGCATTCTGGGCTTCTGGACCCAAAGGGGCGGGGCCTAACGAATTTAAACCCCCAATGCTATTTCAATGGGTTTAGGGGCTTCTAGGAAAAAGGGGCGTGGCCAAAAGTATCTCAACCCTCAGCCATGTCATGGCCTATACTCTGAATGGTATTCTGGGCTTCTAAACCCAAAGGGGCGGGGCCTAACGAATGTAAACACCCAATGCTATTTCAATGGGTTTAGGGGCTTCTAGGCAAAAGGGGCGTGGCCAAAAGTATCTCAACCCTCAGCCATGTCATGGCCTATACTATGAATGGTATTCTGTGCTTCTGGACCCAAAGGGGCGGGGCCTAACGAATTTAAACCCCAATGCTATTTCAATGGGTTTAGGGGCTTCTAGGCAAAAGGGGCGTGGCCAAAAGTATCTCAACCCTCAGCCATGTCATGGCCTATACTATGAATGGCATTCTGGGCTTCTGGACCCAAAGGGGCGGGGCCTAACGAATTTAAACCCCCAATGCTATTTCAATGGGTTTAGGGGCTTCTAGGCAAAAGGGGCGTGGCCAAAAGTATCTCAACCCTCATCCATGTCATGGCCTATACTATGAATGGTATTCTGGGCTTCTGGACCCAAAGGGGCGGGGCCTAACGAATTTAAACCCCAAATGCTATTTCAATGGGTTTAGGGGCTTCTAGGCAAAAGGGGCGTGGCCAAAAGTATCTCAACCCTCAGCCATGTCATGGCCTATACTATGAAAGGCATTCTGGGCTTCTGGACCCAAAGGGGCGGGGCCTAACGAATTTAAACCCCCAATGCTATTTCAATGGGTTTAGGGGCTTCTAGGCAAAAGGGGCGTGGCCAAAAGTATCTCAACCCTCAGCCATGTCATGGCCTATACTATGAATGGTATTCTGGGCTTCTGGACCCAAAGGGGCGGGGCCTAACGAATTTAAACCCCCCAATGCTATTTCAATGGGTTTAGGGGCTTCTAGGCAAAAGGGGCGTGGCCAAAAGTATCTCAACCCTCAGCCATGTCATGGCCTATACTATGAATGGTATTCTGTGCTTCTGGACCCAAAGGGGCGGGGCCTAACGAATTTAAACCCCAATGCTATTTCAATGGGTTTAGGGGCTTCTAGGCAAAAGGGGCGTGGCCAAAAGTATCTCAACCCTCAGCCATGTCATGGCCTATACTATGAATGGCATTCTGGGCTTCTGGACCCAAAGGGGCGGGGCCTAACGAATTTAAACCCCCAATGCTATTTCAATGGGTTTAGGGGCTTCTAGGCAAAAGGGGCGTGGCCAAAAGTATCTCAACCCTCATCCATGTCATGGCCTATACTATGAATGGTATTCTGGGCTTATGGACCCAAAGGGGCGGGGACTAACGAATTTAAACCCCCCAATGCTATTTCAAAGGGTTTAGGGGCTTCTAGGCAAAAGGGGCGTGGCCAAAAGTATCTCAACCCTCAGCCATGTCATGGCCTATACTATGAATGGTATTCTGGTCTTCTGGACCCAAAGGGGCGGGGCCTAACGAATTTAAACCCCCAATGCTATATCAATGGGTTTAGGGGCTTCTAGGCAAAAGGGGCGTGGCCAAAAGTATCTCAACCCTCAGCCATGTCATGGCCTATACTCTGAATGGTATTCTGGGCTTCTAAACCCAAAGGGGCGGGGCCTAACGAATTTAAACCCCCAATGCTATTTCAACGGGCTTAGGGGCTTCTAGGCAAAAGGGGAGTGGCCAAAAGTATATCAACCCTCAGCAATGTCATGGCCTATACTATGAATGGTATTCTGGGCTTCTGGACCCAAAGGGGTGGGGCCTAACGAATTTAACCCCCCCAATGCTATTTCAATGGGTTTAGGGGCTTCTAGGCAAAAGGGGCGTGGCCAAAAGTATCTCAACCCTCATCCATGTCATGGCCAATACTATGAATGGTATTCTTGGCTTCTGGACCCAAAGGGGCGGGGCCTAACGAATTTAAACCCCCAATGCTATTTCAATGGGTTTAGGGGCTTCTAGGCAAAATGGGCGTGGCCAAAAGTATCTCAACCCTCAGCCATGTCATGGCCTATACTATGAATGGCATTCTGGGCTTCTGGACCCAAAGGGGCGGGGCCTAACGAATTTAAACCCCCAATGCTATTGCAATGGGTTTAGGGGCCTCTAGGCAAAAGGGGCGTGGCCAAAAGTATCTCAACCCTCAGCCATGTCATGGCCTATACAATGAATGGTATTCTGGGCTTCTGGACCCAAAGGGGCGGGGCCTAACGAATTTAAACCCCCCAATGCTATTTCAATGGGTTTAGGGGCTTCTAGGCAAAAGGGGTGTTGCCAAAAGTATCTCAACCCTCAGCCATGTCATGGCCTATACTATGAATGGTATTCTGGGCTTATGGACCCAAAGGGGCGGGGCCTAACGAATTTAAACCCCCAATGCTATATCAATGGGTTTAGGGGCTTCTAGGCAAAAGGGGCGTGGCCAAAAGTATCTCAACCCTCAGCCATGTCATGGCCTATACTCTGAATGGTATTCTGGGCTTCTAAACCCAAAGGGGCGGGGCCTAACGAATTTAAACCCCCAATGCTATTTCAATGGGTTTAGGGGCTTCTAGGCAAAATGGGCGTGGCCAAAAGTATCTCAACCCTCAGCCATGTCATGGCCTATACTATGAATGGCATTCTGGGCTTCTGGACCCAAAGGGGCGGGGCCTAACGAATTTAAACCCCCAATGCTATTTCAATGGGTTTAGGGGCTTCTAGGCAAAATGGGCGTGGCCAAAAGTATCTCAACCCTCAGCCATGTCATGGCCTATACTATGAATGGCATTCTGGGCTTCTGGACCCAAAGGGGCGGTACCTAACGAATTTAAACCCCCAATGCTATTTCAATGGGTTTAGGGGCTTCTAGGCAAAAGGGTCGTGGCCAAAAGTATCTCAACCCTCAGCCATGTCATGGCCTATACTATGAATGGTATTCTGGGCTTCTAAACCCAAAGGGGCGGGGCCTAACGAATTTAAACCCCCAATGCTATTTCAATGGGTTTAGGGGCTTCTAGGCAAAAGGGGCGTGGCCAAAAGTATCTCAACCCTCAGCCATGTCATGGCCTATACTCTGAATGGTATTCTGGGCTTCTAAACCCAATGGGGCGGGGCCTAACGAATTTAAACCCCCAATGCTATTTCAATGGGTTTAGGGGCTTCTAGGCAAAAGGGGCGTGGCCAAAAGTATCTCAACCCTCAGCCATGTCATGGCCTATACTCTGAATGGTATTCTGGGCTTCTGGACCCAAATGGACGGGGCCTAACGAATTTAAACCCCCAATGCTATTTCAATGGGTTTAGGGGCTTCTAGGCAAGAGGGGCGTGGCCAAAAGTATCTCAACCCTCAGCCATGTCATGGCCTATACTATGAATGGTATTCTAAGCTTCTGGACCCAAAGGGGCGGGGCCTAACGAAATTAAACCATCAATGCTATTTCAATGGGTTTAGGGGCTTCTAGGCAAAAGGGGCGTGGCCAAAAGTATCTCAACCCTCAGCCATGTCATGGCCTATACTCTGAATGGTATTCTGGGCTTCTAAACCCAAAGGGGCGGGGCCTAACGAATTTAAACCCCCAATGCTATTTCAACGGGCTTAGGGGCTTCTAGGCAAAAGGGGCGTGGCCAAAAGTATATCAACCCTCAGCCATGTCATGGCCTATACTATGAATGGTATTCTGGGCTTATGGACCCAAAGGGGCGGGGCCTAACGAATTTAAACCCCCAATGCTATTTCAATGGGTTTAGGGGCTTCTAGGCAAAAGGGGCGTGGCCAAAAGTATCTCAACCCTCAGCCATGTCATGGCCTATACTCTGAATGGTATTCTGGGCTTCTAAACCCAAAGGGGCGGGGCCTAACGAATTTAAACCCCCAATGCTATTTCAACGGGCTTAGGGGCTTCTAGGCAAAAGGGGCGTGGCCAAAAGTATATCAACCCTCAGCCATGTCATGGCCTATACTATGAATGGTATTCTGGGCTTCTGGACCCAAAGGGGTGGGGCCTAACGAATTTAAACCCCCCAATGCTATTTCAATGGGTTTAGGGGCTTCTAGGCAAAAGGGGCGTGGCCAAAAGTATCTCAACCCTCATCCATGTCATGGCCAATACTATGAATGGTATTCTTGGCTTCTGGACCCAAAGGGGCGGGGCCTAACGAATTTAAACCCCCAATGCTATTTCAATGGGTTTAGGGGCTTCTAGGCAAAATGGGCGTGGCCAAAAGTATCTCAACCCTCAGCCATGTCATGGCCTATACTATGAATGGCATTCTGGGCTTCTGGACCCAAAGGGGCGGGGCCTAACGAATTTAAACCCCCAATGCTATTTCAATGGGTTTAGGGGCTTCTAGGCAAAAGGGGCGTGGCAAAAGTATCTCAACCCTCAGCCATGTCATGGCCTATACTATGAATGGTATTCTGGGCTTCTGGACCCAAAGGGGCGGGGCCTAACGAATTTAAACCCCCCAATGCTATTTCAATGGGTTTAGGGGCTTCTAGGCAAAAGGGGCGTGGCCAAAAGTATCTCAACCCTCAGCCATGTCATGGCTATGAATGGTATTCTGGGCTTCTGGATCCAAAGGGGATGGGCCTAACGAATTTAAACCCCCAATGCTATTTCAATGGGTTTAGGGGCTTCTAGGCAAAAGGGGCGTGGCCAAAAGTATCTCAACCCTCAGCCATGTCATGGCCTATACTATGAATGGTATTCTGGGCTTATGGACCCAAAGGGGCGGGGCCTAACGAATTTAAACCCCCAATGCTATATCAATGGGTTTAGGGGCTTCTAGGCAAAAGGGGCGTGGCCAAAAGTATCTCAACCCTCAGCCATGTCATGGCCTATACTCTGAATGGTATTCTGGGCTTCTAAACCCAAAGGGGCGGGGCCTAACGAATTTAAACCCCCAATGCTATTTCAATGGGTTTAGGGGCTTCTAGGCAAAATGGGCGTGGTCAAAAGTATCTCAACCCTCAGCCATGTCATGGCCTATACTATGAATGGCATTCTGGGCTTCTGGACCCAAAGGGGCGGGGCCTAACGAATTTAAACCCCCAATGCTATTTCAATGGGTTTAGGGGCTTCTAGGCAAAATGGGCGTGGCCAAAAGTATCTCAACCCTCAGCCATGTCATGGCCTATACTATGAATGGCATTCTGGGCTTCTGGACCCAAAGGGGCGGTACCTAATGAATTTAAACCCCCAATGCTATTTCAATGGGTTTAGGGGCTTCTAGGCAAAATGGGCGTGGCCAAAAGTATCTCAACCCTCAGCCATGTCATGGCTTATACTATGAATGGTATTCTGGGCTTCTGGACCCAAATGGGCGGGGCCTAACGAATTTAAACCCCCAATGCTATTTCAATGGGTTTAGGGGCTTCTAGGCAAGAGGGGCGTGGCCAAAAGTATCTCAACCCTCAGCCATGTCATGGCCTATACTATGAATGGTATTCTGGGCTTCTGGACACAAAGGGGCGGGGCCTAACGAATTTAAACCATCAATGCTATTTCAATGGGTTTAGGGGCTTCTAGGCAAAAGGGGCGTGGCCAAAAGTATCTCAACCCTCATCCATGTCATGGCCTATACTATGAATGGTATTCTGGGCTTATGGACCCAAAGGGGCGGGGACTAACGAATTTAAACCCCCCAATGCTATTTCAAAGGGTTTAGGGGCTTCTAGGCAAAAGGGGCGTGGCCAAAAGTATCTCAACCCTCAGCCATGTCATGGCCTATACTATGAATGGTATTCTGGTCTTCTGGACACAAAGGGGCGGGGCCTAACGAATTTAAACCCCCAATGCTATATCAATGGGTTTAGGGGCTTCTAGGCAAAAGGGGCGTGGCCAAAAGTATCTCAACCCTCAGCCATGTCATGGCCTATACTCTGAATGGTATTCTGGTCTTCTGGACCCAAAGGGGCGGGGCCTAACGAATTTAAACCCCCAATGCTATATCAATGGGTTTAGGGGCTTCTAGGCAAAAGGGGCGTGGCCAAAAGTATCTCAACCCTCAGCCATGTCATGGCCTATACTATGAATGGTATTCTGGTCTTCTGGACCCAAAGGGGCGGGGCCTAACGAATTTAAACCCCCAATGCTATATCAATGGGTTTAGGGGCTTCTAGGCAAAAGGGGCGTGGCCAAAAGTATCTCAACCCTCAGCCATGTCATGGCCTATACTATGAAAGGCATTCTGGGCTTCTGGACCCAAAGGGGCGGGGCCTAACGAATTTAAACCCCCAATGCTATTTCAATGGGTTTAGGGGCTTCTAGGGAAAAGGGGCGTGGCCAAAAGTTTTTCAACCCTCAGCCATGTCATGGCCTATACTCTGAATGGTATTCTGGGCTTCTAAACCCAAAGGGGCGGGGCCTAACGAATTTAAACCCCCAATGCTATTTCAATGGGTTTAGGGGCTTCTAGGCAAAAGGGGCGTGGCCAAAAGTATATCGACCCTCAGCCATGTCATGGCCTATACTATGAATGGCATTCTGCGCTTCTGGACCCAAAGGGGCGGGGCCTAACGAATGTAAACCCCCCCAATGCTATTTCAATGGGTTTAGGGGCTTCTAGGCAAAAGGGGCGTGGCCAAAAGTATCTCAACCCTCAGCCATGTCATGGCCTATACTATGAATGGTATTCTGGGCTTCTGGACCCAAAGGGGCGGGGCCTAACGAATTTAAACCATCAATGCTATTTCAATGGGTTTAGGGGCTTCTAGGCAAAAGGGGCGTGGCCAAAAGTATCTCAACCCTCAGCCATGTCATGGCCTATACTATGAATGGTATTCTGGGCTTCTGGACCCAAAGGGGCGGGGCCTAACGAATTTAAACCCCAAATGCTATTTCAATGGGTTTAGGGGCTTCTAGGCAAAAGGGGCGTGGCCAAAAGTATCTCAACCCTCAGCCATGTCATGGCCTATACTATGAAAGGCATTCTGGGCTTCTGGCCCCAAAGGGGCGGGGCCTAACGAATTTAAACCCCCAATGCTATTTCAATGGGTTTAGGGGCTTCTAGGAAAAAGGGGCGTGGCCAAAAGTATCTCAACCCTCAGCCATGTCATGGCCTATACTCTGAATGGTATTCTGGGCTTCTAAACCCAAAGGGGCGGGGCCTAACGAATGTAAACACCCAATGCTATTTCAATGGGTTTAGGGGCTTCTAGGCAAAAGGGGCGTGGCCAAAAGTATATCAACCCTCAGCCATGTCATGGCCTATACTATGAATGATATTCTTGGCTTCTGGACCCAAAGGGGCGGGGCCTAACGAATTTAAACCCCCCAATGCTATTTCAATGGGTTTAGGGGCTTCTAGGCAAAAGGGGCGTGGCCAAAAGTATCTCAACCCTCAGCCATGTCATGGCCTATACTATGAATGGTATTCTTGGCTTCTGGACCCAAAGGGGCGGGGCCTAACGAATTTAAACCCCCAATGCTATTTCAATGGGTTTAGGGGCTTCTAGGCAAAATGGGCGTCGCCAAAAGTATCTCAACCCTCAGCCATGTCATGGCCTATACTATGAATGGCATTCTGGGCTTCTGGACCCAAAGGGGCGGGGCCTAACGAATTTAAACCCCCAATGCTATTTCAATGGGTTTAGGGGCTTCTAGGCAAAAGGGGCGTGGCCAAAAGTATCTCAACCCTCAGCCATGTCATGGCCTATACTATGAATGGTATTCTGGGCTTCTGGACCCAAAGGGGCGGGGCCTAACGAATTTAAACCCCCCAATGCTATTTCAATGGGTTTAGGGGCTTCTAGGCAAAAGGGGCGTGGCCAAAAGTATCTCAACCCTCAGCCATGTCATGGCCTATACTATGAATGGTATTCTGTGCTTCTGGACCCAAAGGGGCGGGGCCTAACGAATTTAAACCCCAATGCTATTTCAATGGGTTTAGGGGCTTCTAGGCAAAAGGGGCGTGGCCAAAAGTATCTCAACCCTCAGCCATGTCATGGCCTATACTATGAATGGCATTCTGGGCTTCTGGACCCAAAGGGGCGGGGCCTAACGAATTTAAACCCCCAATGCTATTTCAATGGGTTTAGGGGCTTCTAGGCAAAAGGGGCGTGGCCAAAAGTATCTCAACCCTCATCCATGTCATGGCCTATACTATGAATGGTATTCTGGGCTTATGGACCCAAAGGGGCGGGGACTAACGAATTTAAACCCCCCAATGCTATTTCAAAGGGTTTAGGGGCTTCTAGGCAAAAGGGGCGTGGCCAAAAGTATCTCAACCCTCAGCCATGTCATGGCCTATACTATGAATGGTATTCTGGGCTTCTGGACCCAAAGGGGCGGGGCCTAACGAATTTAAACCCCCAATGCTATATCAATGGGTTTAGGGGCTTCTAGGCAAAAGGGGCGTGGCCAAAAGTATCTCAACCCTCAGCCATGTCATGGCCTATACTCTGAATGGTATTCTGGGCTTCTAAACCCAAAGGGGCGGGGCCTAACGAATTTAAACCCCCAATGCTATTTCAACGGGCTTAGGGGCTTCTAGGCAAAAGGGGAGTGGCCAAAAGTATATCAACCCTCAGCAATGTCATGGCCTATACTATGAATGGTATTCTGGGCTTCTGGACCCAAAGGGGTGGGGCCTAACGAATTTAACCCCCCCAATGCTATTTCAATGGGTTTAGGGGCTTCTAGGCAAAAGGGGCGTGGCCAAAAGTATCTCAACCCTCATCCATGTCATGGCCAATACTATGAATGGTATTCTTGGCTTCTGGACCCAAAGGGGCGGGGCCTAACGAATTTAAACCCCCAATGCTATTTCAATGGGTTTAGGGGCTTCTAGGCAAAATGGGCGTGGCCAAAAGTATCTCAACCCTCAGCCATGTCATGGCCTATACTATGAATGGCATTCTGGGCTTCTGGACCCAAAGGGGCGGGGCCTAACGAATTTAAACCCCCAATGCTATTTCAATGGGTTTAGGGGCCTCTAGGCAAAAGGGGCGTGGCCAAAAGTATCTCAACCCTCAGCCATGTCATGGCCTATACTATGAATGGTATTCTGGGCTTATGGACCCAAAGGGGCGGGGCCTAACGAATTTAAACCCCCAATGCTATATCAATGGGTTTAGGGGCTTCTAGGCAAAAGGGGCGTGGCCAAAAGTATCTCAACCCTCAGCCATGTCATGGCCTATACTCTGAATGGTATTCTGGGCTTCTAAACCCAAAGGGGCGGGGCCTAACGAATTTAAACCCCCAATGCTATTTCAATGGGTTTAGGGGCTTCTAGGCAAAATGGGCGTGGCCAAAAGTATCTCAACCCTCAGCCATGTCATGGCCTATACTATGAATGGCATTCTGGGCTTCTGGACCCAAAGGGGCGGGGCCTAACGAATTTAAACCCCCAATGCTATTTCAATGGGTTTAGGGGCTTCTAGGCAAAATGGGCGTGGCCAAAAGTATCTCAACCCTCAGCCATGTCATGGCCTATACTATGAATGGCATTCTGGGCTTCTGGACCCAAAGGGGCGGTACCTAACGAATTTAAACCCCCAATGCTATTTCAATGGGTTTAGGGCCTTCTAGGCAAAATGGGCGTGGCCAAAAGTATCTCAACCCTCAGCCATGTCATGGCCTATACTATGAATGGCATTCTGGGCTTCTGGACCCAAAGGGGCGGTACCTAACGAATTTAAACCCCCAATGCTATTTCAATGGGTTTAGGGGCTTCTAGGCAAAAGGGTCGTGGCCAAAAGTATCTTAACCCTCAGCCATGTCATGGCCTATACTATGAATGGTATTCTGGGCTTCTAAACCCAAAGGGGCGGGGCCTAACGAATTTAAACCCCCAATGCTATTTCAATGGGTTTAGGGGCTTCTAGGCAAAAGGGGCGTGGCCAAAAGTATCTCAACCCTCAGCCATGTCATGGCCTATACTATGAATGGCATTCTGGGCTTCTGGACCCAAAGGGGCGGTACCTAACGAATTTAAACCCCCAATGCTATTTCAATGGGTTTAGGGGCTTCTAGGCAAAATGGGCGTGGCCAAAAGTATCTCAACCCTCAGCCATGTCATGGCCTATACTATGAATGGCATTCTGGGCTTCTGGACCCAAAGGGGCGGTACCTAACGAATTTAAACCCCCAATGCTATTTCAATGGGTTTAGGGGCTTCTAGGCAAAAGGGTCGTGGCCAAAAGTATCTCAACCCTCAGCCATGTCATGGCCTATACTATGAATGGTATTCTGGGCTTCTAAACCCAAAGGGGCGGGGCCTAACGAATTTAAACCCCCAATGCTATTTCAATGGGTTTAGGGGCTTCTAGGCAAAAGGGGCGTGGCCAAAAGTATCTCAACCCTCAGCCATGTCATGGCCTATACTCTGAATGGTATTCTGGGCTTCTAAACCCAATGGGGCGGGGCCTAACGAATTTAAACCCCCAATGCTATTTCAATGGGTTTAGGGGCTTCTAGGCAAAAGGGGCGTGGCCAAAAGTATCTCAACCCTCAGCCATGTCATGGCCTATACTCTGAATGGTATTCTGGGCTTCTGGACCCAAATGGACGGGGCCTAACGAATTTAAACCCCCAATGCTATTTCAATGGGTTTAGGGGCTTCTAGGCAAGAGGGGCGTGGCCAAAAGTATCTCAACCCTCAGCCATGTCATGGCCTATACTATGAATGGTATTCTAAGCTTCTGGACCCAAAGGGGCGGGGCCTAACGAAATTAAACCATCAATGCTATTTCAATGGGTTTAGGGGCTTCTAGGCAAAAGGGGCGTGGCCAAAAGTATCTCAACCCTCAGCCATGTCATGGCCTATACTATGAATGGTATTCTGGGCTTATGGACCCAAAGGGGCGGGGCCTAACGAATTTAAACCCCCAATGCTATTTCAATGGGTTTAGGGGCTTCTAGGCAAAAGGGGCGTGGCCAAAAGTATCTCAACCCTCAGCCATGTCATGGCCTATACTCTGAATGGTATTCTGGGCTTCTAAACCCAAAGGGGCGGGGCCTAACGAATTTAAACCCCCAATGCTATTTCAACGGGCTTAGGGGCTTCTAGGCAAAAGGGGCGTGGCCAAAAGTATATCAACCCTCAGCCATGTCATGGCCTATACTATGAATGGTATTCTGGGCTTCTGGACCCAAAGGGGTGGGGCCTAACGAATTTAAACCCCCCAATGCTATTTCAATGGGTTTAGGGGCTTCTAGGCAAAAGGGGCGTGGCCAAAAGTATCTCAACCCTCATCCATGTCATGGCCAATACTATGAATGGTATTCTTGGCTTCTGGACCCAAAGGGGCGGGGCCTAACGAATTTAAACCCCCAATGCTATTTCAATGGGTTTAGGGGCTTCTAGGCAAAATGGGCGTGGCCAAAAGTATCTCAACCCTCAGCCATGTCATGGCCTATACTCTGAATGGTATTCTGGGCTTCTAAACCCAAAGGGGCGGGGCCTAACGAATTTAAACCCCCAATGCTATTTCAACGGGCTTAGGGGCTTCTAGGCAAAAGGGGAGTGGCCAAAAGTATATCAACCCTCAGCAATGTCATGGCCTATACTATGAATGGTATTCTGGGCTTCTGGACCCAAAGGGGTGGGGCCTAACGAATTTAACCCCCCCAATGCTATTTCAATGGGTTTAGGGGCTTCTAGGCAAAAGGGGCGTGGCCAAAAGTATCTCAACCCTCATCCATGTCATGGCCAATACTATGAATGGTATTCTTGGCTTCTGGACCCAAAGGGGCGGGGCCTAACGAATTTAAACCCCCAATGCTATTTCAATGGGTTTAGGGGCTTCTAGGCAAAATGGGCGTGGCCAAAAGTATCTCAACCCTCAGCCATGTCATGGCCTATACTATGAATGGCATTCTGGGCTTCTGGACCCAAAGGGGCGGGGCCTAACGAATTTAAACCCCCAATGCTATTTCAATGGGTTTAGGGGCCTCTAGGCAAAAGGGGCGTGGCCAAAAGTATCTCAACCCTCAGCCATGTCATGGCCTATACAATGAATGGTATTCTGGGCTTCTGGACCCAAAGGGGCGGGGCCTAACGAATTTAAACCCCCCAATGCTATTTCAATGGGTTTAGGGGCTTCTAGGCAAAAGGGGTGTTGCCAAAAGTATCTCAACCCTCAGCCATGTCATGGCCTATACTATGAATGGTATTCTGGGCTTATGGACCCAAAGGGGCGGGGCCTAACGAATTTAAACCCCCAATGCTATATCAATGGGTTTAGGGGCTTCTAGGCAAAAGGGGCGTGGCCAAAAGTATCTCAACCCTCAGCCATGTCATGGCCTATACTCTGAATGGTATTCTGGGCTTCTAAACCCAAAGGGGCGGGGCCTAACGAATTTAAACCCCCAATGCTATTTCAATGGGTTTAGGGGCTTCTAGGCAAAATGGGCGTGGCCAAAAGTATCTCAACCCTCAGCCATGTCATGGCCTATACTATGAATGGCATTCTGGGCTTCTGGACCCAAAGGGGCGGGGCCTAACGAATTTAAACCCCCAATGCTATTTCAATGGGTTTAGGGGCTTCTAGGCAAAATGGGCGTGGCCAAAAGTATCTCAACCCTCAGCCATGTCATGGCCTATACTATGAATGGCATTCTGGGCTTCTGGACCCAAAGGGGCGGTACCTAACGAATTTAAACCCCCAATGCTATTTCAATGGGTTTAGGGGCTTCTAGGCAAAATGGGCGTGGCCAAAAGTATCTCAACCCTCAGCCATGTCATGGCCTATACTATGAATGGCATTCTGGGCTTCTGGACCCAAAGGGGCGGTACCTAACGAATTTAAACCCCCAATGCTATTTCAATGGGTTTAGGGGCTTCTAGGCAAAAGGGTCGTGGCCAAAAGTATCTCAACCCTCAGCCATGTCATGGCCTATACTATGAATGGTATTCTGGGCTTCTAAACCCAAAGGGGCGGGGCCTAACGAATTTAAACCCCCAATGCTATTTCAATGGGTTTAGGGGCTTCTAGGCAAAAGGGGCGTGGCCAAAAGTATCTCAACCCTCAGCCATGTCATGGCCTATACTATGAATGGCATTCTGGGCTTCTGGACCCAAAGGGGCGGTACCTAACGAATTTAAACCCCCAATGCTATTTCAATGGGTTTAGGGGCTTCTAGGCAAAATGGGCGTGGCCAAAAGTATCTCAACCCTCAGCCATGTCATGGCCTATACTATGAATGGCATTCTGGGCTTCTGGACCCAAAGGGGCGGTACCTAACGAATTTAAACCCCCAATGCTATTTCAATGGGTTTAGGGGCTTCTAGGCAAAAGGGTCGTGGCCAAAAGTATCTCAACCCTCAGCCATGTCATGGCCTATACTATGAATGGTATTCTGGGCTTCTAAACCCAAAGGGGCGGGGCCTAACGAATTTAAACCCCCAATGCTATTTCAATGGGTTTAGGGGCTTCTAGGCAAAAGGGGCGTGGCCAAAAGTATCTCAACCCTCAGCCATGTCATGGCCTATACTCTGAATGGTATTCTGGGCTTCTAAACCCAATGGGGCGGGGCCTAACGAATTTAAACCCCCAATGCTATTTCAATGGGTTTAGGGGCTTCTAGGCAAAAGGGGCGTGGCCAAAAGTATCTCAACCCTCAGCCATGTCATGGCCAATACTATGAATGGTATTCTTGGCTTCTGGACCCAAAGGGGCGGGGCCTAACGAATTTAAACCCCCAATGCTATTTCAATGGGTTTAGGGGCTTCTAGGCAAAATGGGCGTGGCCAAAAGTATCTCAACCCTCAGCCATGTCATGGCCTATACTATGAATGGCATTCTGGGCTTCTGGACCCAAAGGGGCGGGGCCTAACGAATTTAAACCCCCAATGCTATTTCAATGGGTTTAGGGGCCTCTAGGCAAAAGGGGCGTGGCCAAAAGTATCTCAACCCTCAGCCATGTCATGGCCTATACAATGAATGGTATTCTGGGCTTCTGGACCCAAAGGGGCGGGGCCTAACGAATTTAAACCCCCCAATGCTATTTCAATGGGTTTAGGGGCTTCTAGGCAAAAGGGGTGTTGCCAAAAGTATCTCAACCCTCAGCCATGTCATGGCCTATACTATGAATGGTATTCTGGGCTTATGGACCCAAAGGGGCGGGGCCTAACGAATTTAAACCCCCAATGCTATATCAATGGGTTTAGGGGCTTCTAGGCAAAAGGGGCGTGGCCAAAAGTATCTCAACCCTCAGCCATGTCATGGCCTATACTCTGAATGGTATTCTGGGCTTCTAAACCCAAAGGGGCGGGGCCTAACGAATTTAAACCCCCAATGCTATTTCAATGGGTTTAGGGGCTTCTAGGCAAAATGGGCGTGGCCAAAAGTATCTCAACCCTCAGCCATGTCATGGCCTATACTATGAATGGCATTCTGGGCTTCTGGACCCAAAGGGGCGGGGCCTAACGAATTTAAACCCCCAATGCTATTTCAATGGGTTTAGGGGCTTCTAGGCAAAATGGGCGTGGCCAAAAGTATCTCAACCCTCAGCCATGTCATGGCCTATACTATGAATGGCATTCTGGGCTTCTGGACCCAAAGGGGCGGTACCTAACGAATTTAAACCCCCAATGCTATTTCAATGGGTTTAGGGGCTTCTAGGCAAAATGGGCGTGGCCAAAAGTATCTCAACCCTCAGCCATGTCATGGCCTATACTATGAATGGCATTCTGGGCTTCTGGACCCAAAGGGGCGGTACCTAACGAATTTAAACCCCCAATGCTATTTCAATGGGTTTAGGGGCTTCTAGGCAAAAGGGTCGTGGCCAAAAGTATCTCAACCCTCAGCCATGTCATGGCCTATACTATGAATGGTATTCTGGGCTTCTAAACCCAAAGGGGCGGGGCCTAACGAATTTAAACCCCCAATGCTATTTCAATGGGTTTAGGGGCTTCTAGGCAAAAGGGGCGTGGCCAAAAGTATCTCAACCCTCAGCCATGTCATGGCCTATACTATGAATGGCATTCTGGGCTTCTGGACCCAAAGGGGCGGTACCTAACGAATTTAAACCCCCAATGCTATTTCAATGGGTTTAGGGGCTTCTAGGCAAAATGGGCGTGGCCAAAAGTATCTCAACCCTCAGCCATGTCATGGCCTATACTATGAATGGCATTCTGGGCTTCTGGACCCAAAGGGGCGGTACCTAACGAATTTAAACCCCCAATGCTATTTCAATGGGTTTAGGGGCTTCTAGGCAAAAGGGTCGTGGCCAAAAGTATCTCAACCCTCAGCCATGTCATGGCCTATACTATGAATGGTATTCTGGGCTTCTAAACCCAAAGGGGCGGGGCCTAACGAATTTAAACCCCCAATGCTATTTCAATAGGTTTAGGGGCTTCTAGGCAAAAGGGGCGTGGCCAAAAGTATCTCAACCCTCAGCCATGTCATGGCCTATACTCTGAATGGTATTCTGGGCTTCTAAACCCAATGGGGCGGGGCCTAACGAATTTAAACCCCCAATGCTATTTCAATGGGTTTAGGGGCTTCTAGGCAAAAGGGGCGTGGCCAAAAGTATCTCAACCCTCAGCCATGTCATGGCCTATACTCTGAATGGTATTCTGGGCTTCTGGACCCAAATGGACGGGGCCTAACGAATTTAAACCCCCAATGCTATTTCAATGGGTTTAGGGGCTTCTAGGCAAGAGGGGCGTGGCCAAAAGTATCTCAACCCTCAGCCATGTCATGGCCTATACTATGAATGGTATTCTAAGCTTCTGGACCCAAAGGGGCGGGGCCTAACGAAATTAAACCATCAATGCTATTTCAATGGGTTTAGGGGCTTCTAGGCAAAAGGGGCGTGGCCAAAAGTATCTCAACCATCAGCCATGTCATGGCCTATACTATGAATGGTATTCTGGGCTTATGGACCCAAAGGGGCGGGGCCTAACGAATTTAAACCCCCAATGCTATTTCAATGGGTTTAGGGGCTTCTAGGCAAAAGGGGCGTGGCCAAAAGTATCTCAACCCTCAGCCATGTCATGGCCTATACTCTGAATGGTATTCTGGGCTTCTAAACCCAAAGGGGCGGGGCCTAACGAATTTAAACCCCCAATGCTATTTCAACGGGCTTAGGGGCTTCTAGGCAAAAGGGGCGTGGCCAAAAGTATATCAACCCTCAGCCATGTCATGGCCTATACTATGAATGGTATTCTGGGCTTCTGGACCCAAAGGGGTGGGGCCTAACGAATTTAAACCCCCCAATGCTATTTCAATGGGTTTAGGGGCTTCTAGGCAAAAGGGGCGTGGCCAAAAGTATCTCAACCCTCATCCATGTCATGGCCAATACTATGAATGGTATTCTTGGCTTCTGGACCCAAAGGGGCGGGGCCTAACGAATTTAAACCCCCAATGCTATTTCAATGGGTTTAGGGGCTTCTAGGCAAAATGGGCGTGGCCAAAAGTATCTCAACCCTCAGCCATGTCATGGCCTATACTATGAATGGCATTCTGGGCTTCTGGACCCAAAGGGGCGGGGCCTAACGAATTTAAACCCCCAATGCTATTTCAATGGGTTTAGGGGCTTCCAGGCAAAAGGGGCGTGGCCAAAAGTATCTCAACCCTCAGCCATGTCATGGCCTATACTATGAATGGTATTCTGGGCTTCTGGACCCAAAGGGGCGGGGCCTAACGAATTTAAACCCCCCAATGCTATTTCAATGGGTTTAGGGGCTTCTAGGCAAAAGGGGCGTGGCCAAAAGTATCTCAACCCTCAGCCATGTCATGGCTATGAATGGTATTCTGGGCTTCTGGATCCAAAGGGGATGGGCCTAACGAATTTAAACCCCCAATGCTATTTCAATGGGTTTAGGGGCTTCTAGGCAAAAGGGGCGTGGCCAAAAGTATCTCAACCCTCAGCCATGTCATGGCCTATACTATGAATGGTATTCTGGGCTTATGGACCCAAAGGGGCGGGGCTTAACGAATTTAAACCCCCAATGCTATATCAATGGGTTTAGGGGCTTCTAGGCAAAAGGGGCGTGGCCAAAAGTATCTCAACCCTCAGCCATGTCATGGCCTATACTCTGAATGGTATTCTGGGCTTCTAAACCCAAAGGGGCGGGGCCTAACGAATTTAAACCCCCAATGCTATTTCAATGGGTTTAGGGGCTTCTAGGCAAAATGGGCGTGGTCAAAAGTATCTCAACCCTCAGCCATGTCATGGCCTATACTATGAATGGCATTCTGGGCTTCTGGACCCAAAGGGGCGGGGCCTAACGAATTTAAACCCCCAATGCTATTTCAATGGGTTTAGGGGCTTCTAGGCAAAATGGGCGTGGCCAAAAGTATCTCAACCCTCAGCCATGTCATGGCCTATACTATGAATGGCATTCTGGGCTTCTGGACCCAAAGGGGCGGTACCTAATGAATTTAAACCCCCAATGCTATTTCAATGGGTTTAGGGGCTTCTAGGCAAAATGGGCGTGGCCAAAAGTATCTCAACCCTCAGCCATGTCATGGCTTATACTATGAATGGTATTCTGGGCTTCTGGACCCAAATGGGCGGGGCCTAACGAATTTAAACCCCCAATGCTATTTCAATGGGTTTAGGGGCTTCTAGGCAAGAGGGGCGTGGCCAAAAGTATCTCAAACCTCAGCCATGTCATGGCCTATACTATGAATGGTATTCTGGGCTTCTGGACACAAAGGGGCGGGGCCTAACGAATTTAAACCATCAATGCTATTTCAATGGGTTTAGGGGCTTCTAGGCAAAAGGGGCGTGGCCAAAAGTATCTCAACCCTCAGCCATGTCATGGCCTATACTATGAATGGTATTCTGGGCTTCTGGACCCAAAGGGGCGGGGCCTAACGAATTTAAACCCCCAATGCTATTTCAATGGGTTTAGGGGCTTCTAGGCAAAAGGGGCATGGCCAAAAGTATCTGAACCCTCAGCCATGTCATGGCCTATACTATGAAAGGCATTCTGGGCTTCTGGACCCAAAGGGGCGGGGCCTAACGAATTTAAACCCCAATGCTATTTCAATGGGTTTAGGGGCTTCTAGGCAAAAGGGGCGTGGCCAAAAGTATCTCAACCCTCAGCCATGTCATGGCCTATACTATGAATGATATTCTTGGCTTCTGGACCCAAAGGGGCGGGGCCTAACGAATTTAAACCCCCCAATGCTATTTCAATGGGTTTAGGGGCTTCTAGGCAAAAGGGGCGTGGCCAAAAGTATCTCAACCCTCAGCCATGTCATGGCCTATACTATGAATGGCATTCTGGGCTTCTGGACCCAAAGGGGCGGGGCCTAACGAATTTAAACCCCCAATGCTATTTCAATGGGTTTAGGGGCTTCTAGGCAAAAGGGGCGTGGCCAAAAGTATCTCAACCCTCAGCCATGTCATGGCCTATACTATGAATGGTATTATGGGCTTCTGGACCCAAAGGGGCGGGGCCTAACGAATTTAAACCCCCCAATGCTATTTCAATGGGTTTAGGGGCTTCTAGGCAAAAGGGGCGTGGCCAAAAGTATCTCAACCCTCAGCCATGTCATGGCCTATACTATGAATGGTATTCTGGGCTTCTGGACCCAAAGGGGCGGGGCCTAACGAATTTAAACCCCAATGCTATTTCAATGGGTTTAGGGGCTTCTAGGCAAAAGGGGCGTGGCCAAAAGTATCTCAACCCTCAGCCATGTCATGGCCTATACTATGAATGGCATTCTGGGCTTCTGGACCCAAAGGGGCGGGGCCTAACGAATTTAAACCCCCAATGCTATTTCAATGGGTTTAGGGGCTTCTAGGCAAAAGGGGCGTGGCCAAAAGTATCTCAACCCTCATCCATGTCATGGCCTATACTATGAATGGTATTCTGGGCTTATGGACCCAAAGGGGCGGGGACTAACGAATTTAAACCCCCCAATGCTATTTCAAAGGGTTTAGGGGCTTCTAGGCAAAAGGGGCGTGGCCAAAAGTATCTCAACCCTCAGCCATGTCATGGCCTATACTATGAATGGTATTCTGGGCTTCTGGACCCAAAGGTGCGGGGCCTAACGAATTTAAACCCCCACTGCTATTTCAATGGGTTTAGGGGCTTCTAGGCAAAAGGGGCGTGGCCAAAAGTATCTCAACCCTCAGCCATGTCATGGCCTATACTATGAATGGTATTCTGGGCTTCTGGACCCAAAGGGGCGGGGCCTAACGAATTTAAACCCCCAATGCTATTTCAATGGGTTTAGGGGCTTCTAGGCAAAAGGGGCGTGGCCAAAAGTATCTAAACCCTCAGCCATGTCATGGCCTATACTCTGAATGGTATTCTGGGCTTCTAAACCCAAAGGGGCGGGGCCTAACGAATTTAAACCCCTAATGCTATTTCAATGGGTTTAGGGGCTTCTAGGCAAAATGGGCGTCGCCAAAAGTATCTCAACCCTCAGCCATGTCATGGCCTATACTATGAATGGTATTCTGGGCTTATGGACCCAAAGGGGCGGGGCCTAACGAATTTAAACCCCCAATGCTATATCAATGGGTTTAGGGGCTTCTAGGCAAAAGGGGCGTGGCCAAAAGTATCTCAACCCTCAGCCATGTCATGGCCTATACTCTGAATGGTATTCTGGGCTTCTAAACCCAAATGGGCGGGGCCTAACGAATTTAAACCCCCAATGCTATTTCAATGGGTTTAGGGGCTTCTAGGCAAAATGGGCGTGGCCAAAAGTATCTCAACCCTCAGCCATGTCATGGCCTATACTATGAATGGCATTCTGGGCTTCTGGACCCAAAGGGGCGGGGCCTAACGAATTTAAACCCCCAATGCTATTTCAATGGGTTTAGGGGCTTCTAGGCAAAATGGGCGTGGCCAAAAGTATCTCAACCCTCAGCCATGTCATGGCCTATACTATGAATGGCATTCTGGGCTTCTGGACCCAAAGGGGCGGTACCTAACGAATTTAAACCCCCAATGCTATTTCAATGGGTTTAGGGGCTTCTAGGCAAAATGGGCGTGGCCAAAAGTATCTCAACCCTCAGCCATGTCATGGCCTATACTATGAATGGTATTCTGGGCTTCTAAACCCAAAGGGGCGGGGCCTAACGAATTTAAACCCCCAATGCTATTTCAATGGGTTTAGGGGCTTCTAGGCAAAAGGGGCGTGGCCAAAAGTATCTCAACCCTCAGCCATGTCATGGCCTATACTCTGAATGATATTCTGGGCTTCTAAACCCAAAGGGGCGGGGCCTAACGAATTTAAACCCCCAATGCTATTTCAATGGGTTTAGGGGCTTCTAGGCAAAATGGGCGTGGCCAAAAGTATCTCAACCCTCAGCCATGTCATGGCTTATACTATGAATGGTATTCTGGGCTTCTGGACCCAAATGGGCGGGGCCTAACGAATTTAAACCCCCAATGCTATTTCAATGGGTTTAGGGGCTTCTAGGCAAAAGGGGCGTGGCCAAAAGTATCTCAACCCTCAGCCATGTCATGGCCTATACTATGAATGGTATTCTGGGCTTCTGGACCCAAAGGGGCGGGGCCTAACGAATTTAAACCATCAATGCTATTTCAATGGGTTTAGGGGCTTCTAGGCAAAAGGGGCGTGGCCAAAAGTATCTCAACCCTCAGCCATGTCATGGCCTATACTATGAATGGTATTCTGGGCTTCTGGACCCAAAGGGGCGGGGCCTAACGAATTTAAACCCCCAATGCTATTTCAATGGGTTTAGGGGCTTCTAGGCAAAAGGTGCGTGGCCAAAAGTATCTCAACCCTCAGCCATGTCATGGCCTATACTATGAAAGGCATTCTGGGCTTCTGGACCCAAAGGGGCGGGGCCTAACGAATTTAAACCCCCAATGCTATTTCAATGGGTTTAGGGGCTTCTAGGGAAAAGGGGCGTGGCCAAAAGTATCTCAACCCTCAGCCATGTCATGGCCTATACTCTGAATGGTATTCTGGGCTTCTAAACCCAAAGGGGCGGGGCCTAACGAATTTAAACCCCCAATGCTATTTCAATGGGTTTAGGGGCTTCTAGGCAAAAGGGGCGTGGCCAAAAGTATATCGACCCTCAGCCATGTCATGGCCTATACTATGAATGGCATTCTGCGCTTCTGGACCCAAAGGGGCGGGGCCTAACGAATGTAAACCCCCCCAATGCTATTTCAATGGGTTTAGGGGCTTCTAGGCAAAAGGGGCGTGGCCAAAAGTATCTCAACCCTCAGCCATGTCATGGCCTATACTATGAATGGTATTCTGGGCTTCTGGACCCAAAGGGGCGGGGCCTAACGAATTTAAACCATCAATGCTATTTCAATGGGTTTAGGGGCTTCTAGGCAAAAGGGGCGTGGCCAAAAGTATCTCAACCCTCAGCCATGTCATGGCCTATACTATGAATGGTATTCTGGGCTTCTGGACCCAAAGGGGCGGGGCCTAACGAATTTAAACCCCCAATGCTATTTCAATGGGTTTAGGGGCTTCTAGGCAAAAGGGGCATGGCCAAAAGTATCTCAACCCTCAGCCATGTCATGGCCTATACTATAAAAAGGCATTCTGGGCTTCTGGACCCAAAGGGGCGGGGCCTAACGAATTTAAACCCCCAATGCTATTTCAATGGGTTTAGGGGCTTCTAGGAAAAAGGGGCGTGGCCAAAAGTATCTCAACCCTCAGCCATGTCATGGCCTATACTCTGAATGGTATTCTGGGCTTCTAAACCCAAAGGGGCGGGGCCTAACGAATTTAAACCCCCAATGGTATTTCAATGGGTTTAGGGGCTTCTAGGCAAAAGGGGCGTGGCCAAAAGTATATCAACCCTCAGCCATGTCATGGCCTATACTATGAATGATATTCTTGGCTTCTGGACCCAAAGGGGCGGGGCCTAACGAATTTAAACCCCCCAATGCTATTTCAATGGGTTTAGGGGCTTCTAGGCAAAAGGGGCGTGGCCAAAAGTATCTCAACCCTCAGCCATGTCATGGCCTATACTATGAATGATATTCTTGGCTTCTGGACCCAAAGGGGCGGGGCCTAACGAATTTAAACCCCCAATGCTATTTCAATGGGTTTAGGGGCTTCTAGGCAAAATGGGCGTCGCCAAAAGTATCTCAACCCTCAGCCATGTCATGGCCTATACTATGAATGGCATTCTGGGCTTCTGGACCCAAAGGGGCGGGGCCTAACGAATTTAAACCCCCAATGCTATTTCAATGGGTTTAGGGGCTTCTAGGCAAAAGGGGCGTGGCCAAAAGTATCTCAACCCTCAGCCATGTCATGGCCTATACTATGAATGGTATTCTGGGCTTCTGGACCCAAAGGGGCGGGGCCTAACGAATTTAAACCCCCCAATGCTATTTCAATGGGTTTAGGGGCTTCTAGGCAAAAGGGGCGTGGCCAAAAGTATCTCAACCCTCAGCCATGTCATGGCCTATACTATGAATGGTATTCTGTGCTTCTGGACCCAAAGGGGCGGGGCCTAACGAATTTAAACCCCAATGCTATTTCAATGGGTTTAGGGGCTTCTAGGCAAAAGGGGCGTGGCCAAAAGTATCTCAACCCTCAGCCATGTCATGGCCTATACTATGAATGGCATTCTGGGCTTCTGGACCCAAAAGGGCGGGGCCTAACGAATTTAAACCCCCAATGCTATTTCAATGGGTTTAGGGGCTTCTAGGCAAAAGGGGCGTGGCCAAAAGTATCTCAACCCTCATCCATGTCATGGCCTATACTATGAATGGTATTCTGGGCTTATGGACACAAAGGGGCGGGGACTAACGAATTTAAACCCCCCAATGCTATTTCAAAGGGTTTAGGGGCTTCTAGGCAAAAGGGGCGTGGCCAAAAGTATCTCAACCCTCAGCCATGTCATGGCCTATACTATGAATGGTATTCTGGTCTTCTGGACCCAAAGGGGCGGGGCCTAACGAATTTAAACCCCCAATGCTATATCAATGGGTTTAGGGGCTTCTAGGCAAAAGGGGCGTGGCCAAAAGTATCTCAACCCTCAGCCATGTCATGGCCTATACTCTGAATGGTATTCTGGGCTTCTAAACCCAAAGGGGCGGGGCCTAACGAATTTAAACCCCCAATGCTATTTCAACGGGCTTAGGGGCTTCTAGGCAAAAGGGGAGTGGCCAAAAGTATCTCAACCCTCATCCATGTCATGGCCAATACTATGAATGGTATTCTTGGCTTCTGGACCCAAAGGGGCGGGGCCTAACGAATTTAAACCCCCAATGCTATTTCAATGGGTTTAGGGGCTTCTAGGCAAAATGGGCGTGGCCAAAAGTATCTCAACCCTCAGCCATGTCATGGCCTATACTATGAATGGCATTCTGGGCTTCTGGACCCAAAGGGGCGGGGCCTAACGAATTTAAACCCCCAATGCTATTTCAATGGGTTTAGGGGCCTCTAGGCAAAAGGGGCGTGGCCAAAAGTATCTCAACCCTCAGCCATGTCATGGCCTATACAATGAATGGTATTCTGGGCTTCTGGACCCAAAGGGGCGGGGCCTAACGAATTTAAACCCCCCAATGCTATTTCAATGGGTTTAGGGGCTTCTAGGCAAAAGGGGCGTGGCCAAAAGTATCTCAACCCTCAGCCATGTCATGGCCTATACTATGAATGGTATTCTGGGCTTATGGACCTAAAGGGGCGGGGCCTAACGAATTTAAACCCCCAATGCTATATCAATGGGTTTAGGGGCTTCTAGGCAAAAGGGGCGTGGCCAAAAGTATCTCAACCCTCAGCCATGTCATGGCCTATACTCTGAATTGTATTCTGGGCTTCTAAACCCAAAGGGGCGGGGCCTAACGAATTTAAACCCCCAATGCTATTTCAATGGGTTTAGGGGCTTCTAGGCAAAATGGGCGTGGCCAAAAGTATCTCAACCCTCAGCCATGTCATGGCCTATACTATGAATGGCATTCTGGGCTTCTGGACCCAAAGGGGCGGGGCCTAACGAATTTAAACCCCCAATGCTATTTCAATGGGTTTAGGGGCTTCTAGGCAAAATGGGCGTGGCCAAAAGTATCTCAACCCTCAGCCATGTCATGGCCTATACTATGAATGGCATTCTGGGCTTCTGGACCCAAAGGGGCGGTACCTAACGAATTTAAACCCCCAATGCTATTTCAATGGGTTTAGGGGCTTCTAGGCAAAAGGGGCGTGGCCAAAAGTATCTCAACCCTCAGCCATGTCATGGCCTATACTATGAATGGTATTCTGGGCTTCTAAACCCAAAGGGGCGGGGCCTAACGAATTTAAACCCCCAATGCTATTTCAATGGGTTTAGGGGCTTCTAGGCAAAAGGGGCGTGGCCAAAAGTATCTCAACCCTCAGCCATGTCATGGCCTATACTCTGAATGGTATTCTGGGCTTCTAAACCCAATGGGGCGGGGCCTAACGAATTTAAACCCCCAATGCTATTTCAATGGGTTTAGGGGCTTCTAGGCAAAAGGGGCGTGGCCAAAAGTATCTCAACCCTCAGCCATGTCATGGCCTATACTCTGAAAGGTATTCTGGGCTTCTGGACCCAAATGGACGGGGCCTAACGAATTTAAACCCCCAATGCTATTTCAATGGGTTTAGGGGCTTCTAGGCAAGAGGGGCGTGGCCAAAAGTATCTCAACCCTCAGCCATGTCATGGCCTATACTATGAATGGTATTCTAAGCTTCTGGACCCAAAGGGGCGGGGCCTAACGAAATTAAACCATCAATGCTATTTCAATGGGTTTAGGGGCTTCTAGGCAAAAGGGGCGTGGCCAAAAGTATCTCAACCCTCAGCCATGTCATGGCCTATACTATGAATGGTATTCTGGGCTTATGGACCCAAAGGGGCGGGGCCTAACGAATTTAAACCCCCAATGCTATTTCAATGGGTTTAGGGGCTTCTAGGCAAAAGGGGCGTGGCCAAAAGTATCTCAACCCTCAGCCATGTCATGGCCTATACTCTGAATGGTATTCTGGGCTTCTAAACCAAAAGGGGCGGGGCCTAACGAATTTAAACCCCCAATGCTATTTCAACGGGCTTAGGGGCTTCTAGGCAAAAGGGGCGTGGCCAAAAGTATATCAACCCTCACCCATGTCATGGCCTATACTATGAATGGTATTCTGGGCTTCTGGACCCAAAGGGGTGGGGCCTAACGAATTTAAACCCCCCAATGCTATTTCAATGGGTTTAGGGGCTTCTAGGCAAAAGGGGCGTGGCCAAAAGTATCTCAACCCTCATCCATGTCATGGCCAATACTATGAATGGTATTCTTGGCTTCTGGACCCAAAGGGGCGGGGCCTAACGAATTTAAACCCCCAATGCTATTTCAATGGGTTTAGGGGCTTCTAGGCAAAATGGGCGTGGCCAAAAGTATCTCAACCCTCAGCCATGTCATGGCCTATACTATGAATGGCATTCTGGGCTTCTGGACCCAAAGGGGCGGGGCCTAACGAATTTAAACCCCCAATGCTATTTCAATGGGTTTAGGGGCTTCTAGGCAAAAGGGGCGTGGCAAAAGTATCTCAACCCTCAGCCATGTCATGGCCTATACTATGAATGGTATTCTGGGCTTATGGACAGAAAGGGGCGGGGCCTAACGAATTTAAACCCCCAATGCTATATCAATGGGTTTAGGGGCTTCTAGGCAAAAGGGGCGTGGCCAAAAGTATCTCAACCCTCAGACATGTCATGGCCTATACTCTGAATGGTATTCTGGGCTTCTAAACCCAAAGGGGCGGGGCCTAACGAATTTAAACCCCCAATGCTATTTCAATGGGTTTAGGGGCTTCTAGGCAAAATGGGCGTGGTCAAAAGTATCTCAACCCTCAGCCATGTCATGGCCTATACTATGAATGGCATTCTGGGCTTCTGGACCCAAAGGGGCGGGGCCTAACGAATTTAAACCCCCAATGCTATTTCAATGGGTTTAGGGGCTTCTAGGCAAAATGGGCGTGGCCAAAAGTATCTCAACCCTCAGCCATGTCATGGCCTATACTATGAATGGCATTCTGGGCTTCTGGACCCAAAGGGGCGGTACCTAACGAATTTAAACCCCCAATGCTATTTCAATGGGTTTAGGGGCTTCTAGGCAAAAGGGGCGTGGCCCAAAGTATCTCAACCCTCAGCCATGTCATGGCCTATACTCTGAATGGTATTCTGGGCTTCTAAACCCAAAGGGGCGGGGCCTAACGAATTTAAACCCCCAATGCTATTTCAATGGGTTTAGGGGCTTCTAGGCAAAAGGGGCGTGGCCAAAAGTATCTCAACCCTCAGCCATGTCATGGCCTATACTCTGAATGATATTCTGGGCTTCTAAACCCAAAGGGGCGGGGCCTAACGAATTTAAACCCCCAATGCTATTTCAATGGGTTTAGGGGCTTCTAGGCAAAATGGGCGTGGCCAAAAGTATCTCAACCCTCAGCCATGTCATGGCCTATACTATGAATGGTATTCTGGGCTTCTGGACCCAAAGGGGCGGGGCCTAACGAATTTAAACCCCCAATGCTATTTCAATGGGTTTAGGGGCTTCTAGGCAAGAGGGGCGTGGCCAAAAGTATCTCAACCCTCAGCCATGTCATGGCCTATACTATGAATGGTATTCTGGGCTTCTGGATCCAAAGGGGCGGGGCCTAACGAATTTAAACCATCAATGCTATTTCAATGGGTTTAGGGGCTTCTAGGCAAAAGGGGCGTGGCCAAAAGTATCTCAACCCTCAGCCATGTCATGGCCTATACTATGAATGGTATTCTGGGCTTCTGGACCCAAAGGGGCGGGGCCTAACGAATTTAAACCCCCAATGCTATTTCAATGGGTTTAGGGGCTTCTAGGCAAAAGGGGCGTGGCCAAAAGTATCTCAACCCTCAGCCATGTCATGGCCTATACTATGAAAGGCATTCTGGGCTTCTGGACCCAAAGGGGCGGGGCCTAACGAATTTAAACCCCCAATGCTATTTTAATGGGTTTAGGGGCTTCTAGGAAAAAGGGGCGTGGCCAAAAGTATCTCAACCCTCAGCCATGTCATGGCCTATACTCTGAATGGTATTCTGGGCTTCTAAACCCAAAGGGGCGGGGCCTAACGAATTTAAACCCCCAATGCTATTTCAATGGGTTTAGGGGCTTCTAGGCAAAAGGGGCGTGGCCAAAAGTATATCGACCCTCAGCCATGTCATGGCCTATACTATGAATGGCATTCTGCGCTTCTGGACCCAAAGGGGCGGGGCCTAACGAATTTAAACCCCCAATGCTATTTCAATGGGTTTAGGGGCTTCTAGGCAAAAGGGGCGTGGCCAAAAGTATCTCAACCCTCAGCCATGTCATGGCCTATACTCTGAAAGGTATTCTGGGCTTCTGGACCCAAATGGACGGGGCCTAACGAATTTAAACCCCCAATGCTATTTCAATGGGTTTAGGGGCTTCTAGGCAAGAGGGGCGTGGCCAAAAGTATCTCAACCCTCAGCCATGTCATGGCCTATACTATGAATGGTATTCTAAGCTTCTGGACCCAAAGGGGCGGGGCCTAACGAAATTAAACCATCAATGCTATTTCAATGGGTTTAGGGGCTTCTAGGCAAAAGGGGCGTGGCCAAAAGTATCTCAACCCTCAGCCATGTCATGGCCTATACTATGAATGGTATTCTGGGCTTATGGACCCAAAGGGGCGGGGCCTAACGAATTTAAACCCCCAATGCTATTTCAATGGGTTTAGGGGCTTCTAGGCAAAAGGGGCGTGGCCAAAAGTATCTCAACCCTCAGCCATGTA